>NW_022630997.1:17817546-18100737 GCF_010015895.1 Lontra canadensis
GGAAGCCAGCTCCTGCATCTGGCCCAGCGTTTGCCCTGCCAGTTCTCTGTGTGGAGAGTCAGGGGAAGGACCCTCTTGGGCTTTGGAATCTTCCCTGTCCCTTGATGCAAGCTGAGTCCCAGGTAGCAGACAGCCAGTAGAGCCAGGGGGAGTGGACTCCTCTCTTCCTTCCCCGAGGAGAAGGGCCAGGCTGGTCTGCGCTTCTGGATCCCATCCTGGCACCACTGGCTTGTGGACGTGTTTGAGTGCAATAGGGGATGGGGCCCCCACACCTCCATGACCATGTTGGCTCACCCCTTCGGTGAACGTTTATGGAACATCAAAAGGTCCTAGGCATAGTGCTAAGTGCTGAGGTCATAAGGAGCTCCTGACCTTGGGCAATCGCCATAGTGGAGGAGAGCCTTATGACTGGATGTCGGAGCTTAGTAGAGTGAGGAGAGGCACACTGCAGAACAGGTTGGGAGAATCAGGGAAGACTTCCTGGAGGAGATGGTGGTGCTAAATACCATGGGTGCCATTAAAGTTGAAAGTCTAAATGGGTAGTTGATATATCTATGTGCCCGGAAGAAGGATAGGGACTCTAAACTGCCACCCTACTGACTTGATCCCTTGAGTATGTCTTCTGGGCTTGTGGTTACGTGTGCAGTTGTGCATACCAGGCGAGGGGCCTCTACCAGGCCTACTGTCTATCCCCAGGACTTTTGGGTATGTGTCCAGATGAGATAGTGTGATTTGGAACACTTAACATCTTGGGGCATAATATTTGACCTAGGGAGTGACAGCCTGTATCGGTGAGACCCAGGGAACATGATCACAGGAACAGGCCAGGCTAGAGGTTTCTGTGCTGGCCTGACTTGCTACAGGGCATCTGTCCCCATTCTGGGAAGGCAACCCCACGTTTCAGGATTCCATACAGATAGACAGCATAGGACACAGGACAGAGACAAGCCCAGCAGCCCCCACAACGTATGAGCTGAAGGAAAGTCTTTCTTGCTTTGATTCTACTCTGAGCCGAAGTCGGAAGAGAAGAGGGGTGCCCCAGCCTTTCTTGTGTGGTCAGAGAAAAGTATACCCCAATTTGTTTCCCCTAAGTGCTAAGAGTATACTGAGGGCATTACCACCAGTTTTCAAGATTTCCAAACTAGTGCCTCCCTCCCACAGGTGAAAGGTCCAGGACCTTAGCCATTGCTAGACCTTCCCCCCTCACTCTTGTTTCTCTCCTCCGATTTTCCTCCCTTCCTGAGCTCCCTGCAGGCCCCTGTGAGAACTGGCTTCCAGCCCCACAACCTTTCCCCCTTCATCCCATGCCAGGGAGCACAGATGATTTTATCTTTCATGGTCTTCCCTTTGCCTCATAGTAACCTCTTCCATAGCCGATGTCACCTCTGCTTTGCACTGACACAGCAGCTGAGCGGGGCACACAGGGCCATGAGGTCCCGAGCCAAGCTTCCCTCTGTGTCCTCTCCACTAGCCTTTTCCAGCCAAGAATGTGCTGCTCACCCTAGCTGTCCCTCTGAACCAATGTGTCCACCTGGGGATTGAGTGTTGACTGAGTGCCCAGCGGAAAGTCAGAGCTGTGCTTTACAGCTGGGGGAATGGAGCCAGAGTTCTGTCCCGCCCCTGGGGAGCTCACAGATTTCTAAGAGAAACAGGACAGGGACACCTGGGTGGCTCAGTTGATTAAGCAGCTGCTTTAGGCTCAGGTTATGATCCCAGGTACCTGGGATCAAGTCCCACATCAGACTCCTTGCTCAGTGGGGAGCCTGCTTCTCCCCCTCTCTCTGCCTGCTGTTTCCCACTGCTTGTCCTCTCCCTTTCTGATAAATAAATAAATACATAAATAAAATCTTTAAAAAAAAGAGAGAGAGAGAAACAGGACAAAGCACAATAGTCATGTGGGCAAGATAGTGTCTGATCATGGCATTGTGTAAACATATTACATAGAGTATATGTGGCCCCTCCTACTAGAGGTGCCCTAGAACTGGTCAGGGGGAGACAATGGGCTTGAAACAGACTCACTTGGCATTCTTTCAGTGTCTACTGATGTTCACCATGCTAAGTACTTCGACAGTCTATTAATATTTACCCCTATATTTAACCTTACTTTGCAAGGCTCAGGGAAGTTGTGCCAGCTCAGGGCTTGGGGTGGGGGAAGGGCGTGATGTGGTAGGAGGAGTACACCTGCTGGGTGTGTGGTACATACTTCATGGATTGTCTAGCAAGGAGTTCTTTCTAAGCACAGAACAAACATGCTAAGCAGAGAGTGGGTAGGAGACTTGATGGGTCCCATCTCTTTTCTGCTCTGCCACCACCCACCCCTGTCCCCATGGTCTCAGCCAGGCTTCATAAACCCTGGAACGTAGGGTCTGGCCACTGGGAAAATTACAGTCCCAAGGCCCCCTGGTCACTCAGAGGCATTTTCCTTCTATTCCGTTCCCCGTTCCACCCTTCTTCTCCACTCTCCTGCCCAAAAGGGAAAAGGGAAAATCCCATGCTTGCTTTCAGCCTTGCCTTTGACATTTAAGGTGCAAAATTATGTAATCCTGGTGAATTTCCAGGCTATGTCTCCGCTGCTCCCACATCAGGATTTGGCTGGATTCCCCATCCCCACCCTCTTTTTAAAAAAGATTTTATTTATTTATTTGAGAGAGAGAAAGGGAGAGACAGAGCATGAGCAGAGGGGGAGGGGCAGATGGAAGGGGACGGACAGAGGGAAAAGGAGAAGCAGACTCTCCACTGAGCAGGGAGCCTGACATGGGGCTTAATCCCAGGACCCTGGGATTGTGACCTGAGCCAAAGGCACACGCTTAACTGACTGAGCCACCCAGGCACCCCTGGCTGGATTCCCTTTTAAATCCTGCAATTATTGCCTTTTATTTACCTTGGGGACTCAGGATTTGCAAAGTCATCTGCCCCAAACATGCTCTTCAGAATTATTGGTTTCTCCATGCCCTCCTTTCAAGCAGCAGCCCAGAGGACCAGCTGTATTCATCCCATCCCTCCCAAGCCTGTGTTTTAGTTGAGAACCAGCCAAGGGGAGAGAGGAGCCAAACCCAGAGCTCCATACACAGCAGGCCCCTCAGCCCCAAGAGCACTCAGGGAAGCCCCCAGGAGCCATTGACCCAGTCAGTCCCTGTCATGCTGGATACCCAGTACTCTTCTCCCCTAACACCCTCCTTACCAAACCTGTGCTTTCCCTACGTTTCATCCTGACCCCTCAAGAGCTACCTGGCCCTCTGGACCACCTGGCAAAGCTAGGGCTGTCGTATCATGTACTTGGCCTTGGCTGAGGCCAGAACCACACTGCCAACCACTCAGGTGCCTGGGGAGGGTTACCTGAGGCTGTGGGGACCACAGGAAAGGGATGGGGCCTGGTGCTGGCCAACCAGCTACCTGCCAGGACAGGCTGGCACCTAGGCCCGTGGGTCAGGACTAAAGTCAACACACAGCTGTCACCACCTTCCAAGTTTCCAGGTTTATCAGCAAGAAGGAACAAAGACAGAGGCATGGAGAAAGTAGGCCTTGCTTGGGAGGATGCTTGTATCTGGCTTAATCAGTGAAGGTCGGAGCAGAGTCAGATGCAGGGGATGGGAGGGGCCTATTCTCTGGTGGGGGTGGGGGTGGGAACGTGAACTCAGTCCGTGAGGTGAGAGGTAGGGATTGATAGTTCAATCCTATCCCCCTTAGGGGTGGGGAACACAGATGACACTTGGCAGAGTGAGGGCTGCCTGAGGGCTTAGGTTATCCCTTCTCCAAAAGAAGGTGTGGAGGTCATGAGAATGGGCTTCATGGACCTCCAACTATGAATAATTGACCAAGAGCGCTCACCTGGACCAGACTTCCACGTGAGCCTCCTGGGAACTTTCCCTTCCTAGGATCGGCCCAGCCACTAATTGAGCTTAGCAAGGATACTCAGGTAAGCCCCATCCTGTGAGACCCAGAGCTCCCCTGATGGTGTATTTGGCTCCCTGAAGGCCTTGGCAAAACTTTCTTAGATAATCTCACTGCAGAAATCCACCCAACCTTCCCACCCTCTCTCCTTCACTCAGGGACAGACTTTCCTCACGGTCTGACAGCTCTCCTAGCCTTCCTTGGCGCTCACCTGATTTTCTCTCACAGTTGTTTCCCTTCCTCAAGACCTCACAACTGTCTCCCAGCCTTGGTGTCTGCTTCTCCAAATGCCCAGATCAACACAGAAATCTACTAGGTCTCCAGAATGATAAATCCCTGTGGGTTAGGACCTGTTAGCAGGACCTGTCACGAATCTTTAGAGTCACCTAGAAGAAAAGGATAAGCAATAGGAAGGCGCTGGGGAGAGGAATGGTTTCTGGAACCTTGGAATGCCAATCCCTCCAAACCGGTTTGGCTCCTACTGACCGAGACCGGGCAACGCTTCTGCTGCCACCTGGTGGTCATAGTGGGCAAAGCACCTTTGCATCTTCCCACTCCGTTCTGTGGCTCTGCTCAAGAGGGTGTCAGTGGAGAGTTTGTTGGGGTCCCCTTCTCCCTCGTTTGCAGTATTAAATGTAAGTGTTGACAAAATGTAAGTGTTGCAAAAATCAGTGAAAAATGTTCTTCCTTTAAAACTAGCACCATAGGGGCACCTGGGTGGCTCAGTGGGTTAAAGCCTCTGCCTTCAGCTCAGGTCATGATCTCAGGGTCCTGGGATCCAGGCCTACATCGGGCTCTCTGCTCGGCAGGGAGCCTGCTTCCTCCTCTCTCTCTCTCTCTGCTTGCCTCTCTGCCTACTTGTGATCTCTCTCTGTCAGATAAATAAAATCTTAAAAAAAAAAATAAAATTAGCACCATAGTTACACATATCTGTGAGTATATGGAAAAATATTGAATTGTATACTTTAAATGGATGAATTGTATGGTATGTGAATTATATCTCAATAAAGCTGTTTTTAAAAACCAGCACCATAAGATGAGCTGGAAGCAAGGGAGGCTTTTAGAACACGAAGACAAGGATGGTTGGTTTCAGTTTCTTGGGACATCCTCAAACAGGTATGCAAGAAGTTCAGACAGTACGTGTTCAGTAAATACTTGGTAGATTAGTTGTGTAGCCAAATGGAGCCACTTTTATTTTCTCACCACCCACTCTTTAAACCTCTACACCCCCACTTCTCCAAATAAACATCCACAGCTGTCTCACTTTCCAAGGTTGCCTGAGAGATTCTAGTCTAAGCATCTGAAGGCTTTGAATTTATCAGAACCCTTGAGCTTTTAGCACTGTTTGATAGACTCTATAATCACTCCCTTCTTAAAACACTCCTCCTCTGACTTTTGTGTCTTGAAAACTCTTGGTTCTCCTCCCACCTCTCTTTCTCTATTCTGGCTTCTCTTCCTTCCCCCTCAACTCCTTAAGTTCCCTTTTTCCTGCATGCAATCCTTTGGCAATCTCAGCTGTTCCTGTGGCTCCAATAAACACATCTAGCTACACCATCACTCTCACCAGTGTTTATTACTGCCTCACACTCTAACCCAGATTGTCCACCCTACCCTCAGATTTCATCATCTGAGTGACCCATTAACACTTTAGACTCACACATACCTAAAGCTGACTTTCAGGCTGAAACCTACTTTTGATCCCTCTCCTCCCACCGCACCCCATTAATAGCATCACTGACCTTCCAGTTGTAGGGGTTTGAGAACTTGGAGCCACCTTTGATTTTGCTTTCCCTTGTACCCTACATCGAGTCAGGTGCTAACTCCTACAGGTTCCGCCTCTGAGATGCCTCACATATCTTTCCATTCCTTTCTATTCTTCTGTCACGTCATCATTCTGACTTTCATTCCTGTCCCTCCACTAGCCCAGGAACCTTCCAACTGATTTCCTGGCTTCCAGTCTCCCCCCATAGCCATCCCTTATTGTCCGATTAGGTTTCCTAAAATGGAACTTTCATTTCATTGACGTTTGGAAGCTTTCTTTGTTTTTCCTTTGCCTGAATCCAGTTGAATTTCTATTGCCTGAATGAATTAAATGTGTGGCATTTGAGGCCTTGCATATTCACTCCCATCCCCCTTTCCAGGCTTATTTCCTATTCTCCAGTGAGAACGGTGGGACTGTTCTCCCACAAGGGTGAGCAATGTTCCCACCTGTCTTCTTTTGCACATGCTGCTGTCCCTGTGTGGATGACATACAGGAAGTCATTCTCAGTGGGGTCAGACAGACTTGACTCAAACATGGACTCCAGCACTAATTATCTCTCAGGTCCTCCATTTCTTTACCTGTAAAATGAGACAATAAAAGTCTACCCTACGGGATGATGTGAGAATTAATTAAGATAATGCTCAGTAAGGCGTCTGCCGTGTGGATGGTTAATAAATGCTAGCTGTACTTTCTTTTTGTCTTTTAAAATATTTGTCATCCTTTTCCAAACGATGTCATTTAAAGTCCATTTCATTTTTTTTAAGATTTTATTTATTTGGGGCACCGGGGTGGCTCAGTCGTTAAGCGTCTGCCTTCTGCTGAGGTCATGATCCCAGGGTTCTGGAATCGAGTTCTGCATCAGGCTCCCTGCTCGGCGGGGAGCCTTCTTCTCCCTCTCCCACTCCTCCAGCCTGTGTTCCCTCTCTTGCTGTCTCTCTGTCCCTCTGGCAAATAAATAAATAAAATCTTAAAAAAAAAAAAGATCTTGTTTATTTGACAGAAGAGAGAGAGAGAGCACAAGCAGGAGAAGTCAGGAGAGGGAGAAGCAGGTTCCCCACTGAGCAGAAAGCCCGATGCGGGGCTCGATCCCAGGACTCTGAGATCATGCCCTAAGCCGAAGGCAGATGCTTGACTGACTGAGCCACCCAGGTGCCCCTCAAAGTCCATTTCAATGCCATTCGCTGCAAAATTCCTTTCTTGACCTTTCCACTGGCTACCCCAGTTAACTTCCTTCTTCAGAGCTGCTGTCAGATGCCGTATTTCTCACAGCAGCTCTTCTCATACTCATCACATGCCTCACCCACAGTCTTCCCCAATTCTAGTCTTCAAGGAAGTAGCGATTAATACAAAGTCTTGGAGCAAGCAGGTGAAAAGTAAAGCGATTGCATGGATGAGTCTCATGTCAAAAAATGAACTTTCATGATTCCCGGCTGATGTGGAGAGCTTGTGTGGTGAAGGCAGCCGCCCAAGAGAGTTTGTGAGTCTAAGATGAAAATGGATTTCAAGTCTTTATGAACATAATAACTACTGACTACTGGCTTTTTAAAAATACCTTTTCCTGAATATAAAAGTATTCATTCTCACTAGAAAAAAATTAACAGAAATAAAATAAACAAAATAAAGCAAAAATCAGTGAAATAAAAAGCATCCATCCAGAGATATCACGATGATATTGTTAAATTCTTTAATATTAGGACTTTTTTTATGCATCTGAGTATAATTTATGCATGAAATTTAGACTCTGTAGGTGTATATACCAGAATTATGATGAGCATTTTCTCATGACATTAAAAGCTACTCAAAGTGTTGATTTCTGCACAACAACCCATCGTGTGTCTGTAACTTTTTTTTTCTTTTTTCTTTCTTCTTCTTCTCCTTCTTTTTTTTCCTTTCTTTCAAATTTCTAGTGGGGTTTTAATGAATGGCAGTACCATATCACATGCAACTCTGGATGAGTTCAGGATGAGAATTTTCCAATAAACCTTGTCTAATACTAAAACTTCTTCTTTTTGTGTCATCCAGAGCCCACCTCAAGTTGAGGGAGGAGAAGCCTGGATGGGTCCTAAGTTTCTTGGGGGAAATCCAAATCTATATAGTTCTCTCTTCTTCAGGAGATGGAGCAGGAGGAGCAAGTTCTAGCACCAAAAGAATGAAGGACTAACAAACAATAAACACATCACTCTGTCCTTCTTATGAGGCCTGCCTGCCCTTTAACGGGAACTAAATCCTTAATTCACAGATATTTTTCAAACTCGTATCTTTACTTGTCTAATATTTTTTTCTGTTGTTGGGTATTTAGCTTCCTCTTTTCTAGCTTTTAAAAAATTGTCATCAATTATGCTGAAAGAAACAGGATAGGTTTCTAGATTTGGAAGTATAAGGTGAACAGAATAAAAGAAAATCAAGCTCTTGGTTTCAAATTCCCATTCAGGAAGTTTAAAAGATTTCTCAGTATTGACCTTTTTTGAGGTATGATTGACATACAAAAAGCTATACATCTTTAATGTATACAACTTGATGAGCTTGGGGATAAGTATACACCTATAAAGCCATCACCTTGGGAAATTTTTCATCGCTTTGTAGTTTTACTACTCCAGCTCTCTTATTAATTTCTGCCTCTTTCCCAGGTGTCAAGGAGATAATCGATTTCAGGAACGAAAAGCGGTTGGATCCCATGTGTTCAGAAGGAATCTATTGCAAGCCTTCAAACTGAGCTCAAATCATGTACCCGTAACCATGAGGGATAAAGGTTACTGTAAGTTGCAACATTTCTTGCATTGTTGCATTGTTATAACTTTTTTTTTGTTTGGTCATTTAACTCAGTCTGTTTCCTTGTACAAAGTAGCAGTAAAACATATCTGAATCTCAGAAAACACTGTTTGCTTCAGGGCCAAGAAGGGGGATGAGAGGTAGAAATCAAAATTCTATTCTATATTTGCCTTAGAACTTTGCGTATCCTGCTGCATTGCCTCATAGCTCCCTGTATTTCTCCCGTGTAGCACTTTTTATGATTAAAATTCATAAATTATCCGTGTATTTGTTTAATGGCTATCTTCTCTACCCGGATGCATGTTCTATAAGACAGAGGCCCTGATCTTATTTGCTGCTTATCCCAGAGTCCCTGCTGTCTAGTCAGCACTCAGCAAATACTCATGGAATGAATTATGACTGCAATGAGGACTCAGAATGCAAAAATATGTGTCCCCTGTGATGGGACCCTCAGAAACTGGGACAAGGGTGTGTGTGTGTGTGTGTGTGTGTGTGTGTGTGTTGGGTGATAGCCCTGAGACCCTGAAATGATGCTGGAAGGGTGAGCACCTGGGAGGTTTGGCTGCTCCAGTCTCCCCTCCTCACAAGCTTGGGACATTCAGTCAGCCAAGTCTCTTGAGAAATTTGGTGAGTTGCTCTGAAGGAAAGAACTGTGTTCTCTCAGGTCCTCTTCCCCATAATCCCTCTTCTCTCTTATGCCTTTCTGTCCCCTCCACCTCCCCCCCCCCTTACTTTCTAGCCAGGGAGCTCTTTCGTCGCCCACTCCACCCTCTGAGGCAGGAGCCCGGGCTGACACTCACCATCCTGTTCGGAACCCTGCCAGCCACAGCGGGAGCTCTGCCTGGGGGTGATAATGCTGACTGATTACTTCAGGACTGTGTGGGCCCTCCATGTCCGGACTGTGCTCAGCAGGGGGCATGATCATGGCCTCAGACCCAAGCTTCTGGGCAATTGCAGACTAACTTCCTTATCTATGTAGATGATATCATCTGTCTCTCACTACCTGGGTGGGTTTGGTGGGTTCCCTCTACCTGTCCAATCCTCTGCAGAAGGCATGGGCAAATGGGAATAGCTGTCCAGGAGGGTTCTCTAGAAATGGAAGGAAAGCTGAAGGGCCCATTTAAAAAGGTTCTCTTTGGAGAGATGGAAGATGCAAAAATGTATTCCAGCAGGACTGGTTAAATCCAGGAGGCAGTAGGAAGGAAGTAAAAGACTGAAGTGGGTCATGCTGATGAGGGAAGTGGGTTTCCTCAACCTTCTCTGTGAGGTCCTATGAAATATAACAAAATGCTATTTTCTCAGCTTTCTGGGTAGGGACAGCTGCAACAGGACTTCATACATCCAAATCTCCCAATGGATGTGGTTTGTCTGTTCTAAGGAGCTGTGGCTTGTGGTGGCCCCTGGCACCAGGCTGGGATGTCGTTGCACAAAAACAGGGAGGGGGAACTCCCTTGGCATTAGCCTTCTCATGTCAGTTTGCTTGGTCCACAGTGTTTGTTGCTAAAAACTTCAGCTACTCAAATTTTGTTTTTTTGTTTTTTTTTTAAGATTTTATTTATTTATTTGACAGACAGAGATCTCAAGTAGGGGGAGAGGCAGACAGAGAGAGAGAGGA
This sequence comes from Lontra canadensis, assembly GCF_010015895.1. NCBI lineage: Eukaryota > Metazoa > Chordata > Mammalia > Carnivora > Mustelidae > Lontra > Lontra canadensis. Next base: position 17,827,584 of record NW_022630997.1, read on the forward strand.
GGAAGCAGGCTCCCTGCTGAGCAGAGAGCCCGATGCAGGGCTGGACCCCAAGACCCTGGGATCATGACCTGAGCCAAAAGCAGAGGCTTTAGCACACTGAGCCACCCAGGCGCCCCAAATTTCAGTGTTTTTGCCACACAGATGGCCGGTGGTGGTATACTAGTGAAGGGTAAGACTTTCTGTGCAGGGTTTTCTTACAGATAAAAGATCACCAGTGTCTTCCATTGAGAATCATGGCCATTGTGAGCCCCTGTTGTTTATGGAGTATGCTCTATTATGTTTATTGGGGTGGAAAATGTTGAGGGTCACTATGTGAAACACAGAAGGTCATTTGAAGCTTCTCCCTGTAGAAAATGGACTGCAAGTCACTCCAGGGTTCCTCTTTCTAGAATGTGGAAGGTGGCTTAACCTGGGGAAATTTACATAGAGAACTGATGGGAAAATGAGCCACAAGTTTCCATCCTACGCCCTTTGCTGTTTGTGGGCTCTTTGTCAGGACCTAATGGATCTGAGTAGCACTAAAAGCCTGGCTAGGATGACTATGGCGTGAAGAAGGAGTGTACTGGGGGCAGAAATGTAGTAATCCTTTTCCTGGTGTGTGCAATAGAATAGCACGCCACCAAAAAATGTATCCCAGTGAAGCAATGGGGCCAATTCACCAAGTGGGCTAAGAGGCATCATGATGAAGAAGTATATTGGGTTCTGATGGACGGCAAGACTTGCCATGTGCTCAGGAAACTCTTTTAAGAGCTACTTTCTCTCCAGGTTACTGTTACAATAGCCTCCAGGTGAAATGCCATCCTTCCACACTGCTGATGTCAGCTGGAGTGGAATGGGGGTAGACACAGAGCATTCTGGGACCCTTGTCTCTCAGAGGTAATGACAACAGAGTCCTGACCGAAGCTATCTTCCTGAAGCATGAATTGCCATGGCTGAGTAGAGTTCACAGGGATGGACGCTACGGTAAGATAACTGAATTTATTTTGTGCTTTATAGCACACAGTTTGTAACGATTTCTGTATCTACTATATTATTCCTAAAATAGTCCTGCAGGTCAGCAGGGCAGGCTTGAATACAAACACTTTGTAGATACAGAAACTAAGTCTCAAAGGGACATGCCCAGAACTATACAGTTACAGAACCAAGACTTAAACTGGGAGTGTGGGTTTCAAGGTCAAGACTCTTGGGTTTTGCTAAATTGCTAAAAGGCAACCTGAACCCCAGGATTCTGACATTAGTTGCCCTTATTAACTGGGCATTCAGGAAAAACCAAGTGCCATAGATTACCATACTTAGGACTTCCTGAGTAAGACTAAACCACCCAGGAATGCCCAGCATCTTTTGAGAAAATTTCTCAAGCTTGTTGTATAACCTGTGCTCCCCCGGGGTATTAGTGGGTTAATCCACACATGTAGGGTAGGCTCAAGACTGAGCAGGGAAGAATAATGCTTCCTGGGTGAGTGACCGTGAGTAAAGCAGACCAGCTCTGGCCTTAAGGTCACAAGGGTGTGGGTCCTGTCACATGATGAACTCCTTTGAGTCCATCCAAACTCTTGTTGATCACAAGCCTCTCTCTCTCAGAATATAAAATTATCTCCCAAGGAATCAGAAACCATCTCCTGTTCCTCTCGTCACTTCTTTGACCTATACTGCTAGCTTCCTGTTCATTACCTCTGTCCTAATGTTCAGTTTTTCAAGCCAAGGGTCCTTTTGCAATTGTTTGAAAGCCTTGTGGGTGAGATAGAGCAGCACCTGTTCGTTCACCATCTGCTGATTTCACACAAAATGGCCTTTCATCTTCCCAAAGAAAACAAGCATCTTGCAATGTCTATTTGCTGCCAAAAGATAGAGACGAAGCTCTTCCATCCAGAGAAGCTCCCAGGGAGGCCTGAACTCTAGCCCAGACAGCGTTAGGTCCCTAACAGTATCTGGGCCTGGGGTAAGAGAGCTGCTGCTTCTCCAACCCTTTCTTGGGTGTAGGAGAGCACCTATTTTCCAAGGACCCGAGGCCAGCATTGGGTTGTCTGGGATCAGGATCTCTTTAGGGGGACCACACAGGACTGGTGACTTCCACTGGGCTGGTATTTTACTGAGGGGGAGGTGGGCTTCAGTTGAGTGGGCCACTTCAGTTGAGAGTGGCCTAGATGGGGAAGCAGCAGGGGGGAGAGAGGGCAACACCCACTGCAGCCATCTGGGAGGAGGGGGTAACCCCCTGCACCTGTGAGGCCAGTGCCATTCTGGGCCACAGCACATGCCTGTAGGGGAGCTAGGGCAAGGGATCAGAGGCCGGAGCAGGGCCTAGGCAGGGTCGTGCTGGGGTTACATACACCTGAGATTGAAAAGAAAGCAAATCAGCTCAGATACCTCTGAGAGTTCCATCTTGTGCTCGTGCTTAAGAGTCCTCAGTCTAGTACTAAGAGCCCTAAGATAAAATTGTCAGCTAAGCTGGGTCCAGACATCCACTCTTTTTCAGGAGTCCCAAGGCACACTGTCCTTGCCTTTTGCTCTCTGATGCATTCTCCCAGTCAGGGTTTAGGCCCTTCCCTAGGCTGTGCCCTACACCCTTAAGGAATACCCTCCTGTCAGTGTAGTTCCCTCATAAGCCATATGAGGACAGACCTCAGAAGGATACAGATAATCTAGAAGTCCAAAGTGCCCCCCTCACTGCCCACCCCCACCTCAACAGCAGTCGGAGACCCTGACCCTTAAGTGTCTAAAACAGAGGCTCCTCCTGCTACTAGCTTTTCCCCCAGCTGTAGGGGTGAAGTGAGGGAGGGGAGCCCCCCTTCTCCACCCCACCAGGGGACAGCTCAAGGTGAGACATTAAAGGAGCCTCAGATGCCATTGAATGAGCCTGGAAAAGAGGCAACATTTTCTAGTTTCCTTCCCCCAGCCTTGGTCTGCAGCCCAATCCATGTCGGCCCTTTTAGGAGCTTTTAGTGGAAATTAGCCCAGACCTGCCTAGGAGTCTGCCAGCACCTCCCACTGCTCTTTCATCTCCTCTTCTGACTGGGACGACTCCCCACCAGGCCTCTTCTGGAAGCAACCATCCTCTTCCTCCAGTACTGGCCTCTCTCACCCCTCCTTCCTTCCACCCCAGTCACCACATCTCCCTCCCAGTCGTCTCTTTCACCTGCCAAAGCCCTGCCTCACAGCTCCCTCCCAGACCATTTCTTGAAGCTAGAGGAAGAGAGGGAGCCCGAGCCCCTGACAGGACTGATAGCCATTCCCCACCCTCTCCTCTCTGCCCCCTCCCCCCAGGGGGTGCATATGCCCTCTACAAAAGGCAGGAAGCAGTCTTCCTGAGACCAGCTGCTCTCAAGCTCCTTTGCCTTCCGCTGGCTAGACTGGGCTGTGTCTTTGCTCCTTCTTTCTTCAGGTGACAGTGGATTCCTGAGGTGCCAGGCCCCCTACCTCATTCCCCATGAATGCTGTGGAAAGTCCAGAGGGGCAAGAGCTCCAAAAGATGGGGAGTGGAGCCTGGGACAACCCTGCCTACAGTGGTCCCCCATCCCCACATGGGACAATGAGGATCTGCACCATCTCCAGTGCGGTGCCCCCCCAGTCCCAACCCAAAAAGCCTGAAGATGGACCCCAGGAGAAGGCATATAGGACCCTGATATCCAGCTGCTGCTTCCAGATCTGTCGTGGCATCAGAGGTACCTGGTGGGAGGAGGGATCTCCCTCCTGGGATACAGGAGTTGGGGAAGGAGTCCCAAACCCTTGTGGTGGGAGATGTGACCTGAAGAAGAGGTGGATCTCGGTCTCTTTGGGCTTTATGAATTGTCTGTTAGAACTGAAATCCCCAGAACACAGAGGCCAGTGTAGTGGTCTCTTAGAGGGGGAGCCTGGTACAGTCCTCTCTGGGGGCCCAGAATGGTATGGTGGGACTTAGCTTGAGGGAGGACATGTTTGTGGTGATCCCTTAGACTGCCCCACCTGAAACAAGGACCTCCTTTCCATGTCTTCATTCTCTGCTACCCAGTGTCTTTTCCACTCCCCTCGGGGTGTTTGATGGAGGGCAGGCTTGAGTGTGGTTAGAGAAGCCAGATTCAGCCAAGATACAAGGTGATGTGTGAGCCAAGGGCCAGGGTAGAAATGGGAATAAAATCCAGGGACCAGTGGGTCGGGCACCTGGGAGGAACCCTGCTGCTTGCGATCCTAGGCATCTCTCCCATGTCCCTTAGGACTTTGGGGAACAACCCTGACTGAGAACACAGCTGAGAACCGGGAGCTTTATGTCAAGACCACCCTCAGGGAGCTGCTAGTATACATCATGTTCCTGGTGGACATCTGTCTTTGTGAGTAACACCTGCATCTGTGAGACAACACCTGTGTACACACTTGTGCAGCAATGCCTGGGGAGACAGCATCTGTCTGTGTGAACAGGCTGTATCCTGGCATTGATTACCTTTTCAGTTTAAGATATTTTGATTAAAAGGAACTTGTCACTGGGTTCAGGAGAAGAAGGCAGGTTGTTAGGAAGCGGTCAGTTACTTTGTAAAGAGTTACAAGGGAAATACAGTTTTTAAGTTCACGTTCCTGACACCAACTCAGCAGCCACCAAATTCTGTTGGCAAGTGGAAGTTTTTACCTTTCTGTAAAAAGTGGAAAACCATTCCTTTCTATTTGGAACGAAAAACAGCTTGGTGGGTTTCAGTGGTTATTATGCTAGGTCAGATCCCCATTTCTTTAAAGGCAGAAGGAGAAAGGTTCAGCAGACCTTAGAGCTCAGATGCCTAATAAAAGGGCTAAAGATGTAAGTGGTGTAGTTGTGGTCAATGCAGCTAAGACTTTCCTGTATGAGACACCACCATGTTCCAGACATTGAAGGAAGCTTATTTAAAGTTCTAGCTATGGACATAAACCGGAAAGGTTTGGTGTCTAAGTTGAGAGGACTAAGTGAAAGGATAAAACAAGTGCACCATGGAAGGATAGAGTCAAAGAATTATAGATTGAAGGTATAGGCTCCGAATTTACAGACTTGGGTACAAACACCAGGCTCTACCTATCATTCACCAGTTGAGGAAACTTGAGCAAGTTGTTTAATTTCTGTGAGTTTCAGTTTCTTGATCTATACCTATCCAATCCAATAGGATTATATGAGGTTCATATAAGATAATGTTCATGAAGTCATTACCCCAGTAAAGAGTAACTAGTACCAGAAATAAATAGGCATATGGTAAAAAATACTTCATAATGGTCACTACCCTGGTCTCCAGACCTGATGTTCTCCCTATATGATGGGTCTCCCTATATGAGGCCCAGTACTGGATGAAATACTCCAGGGGCATACGACCAGTACAGAGTTCGTGATGCAATTCAGTTGTATTCAGATTTGGGGGATCTATGAGGACAGCAGAAGAAGTGATATCTGGACTGGAAGCTGAAAGATGAGGAGGATTTAGTTCCTTGAAAGGGAGGTGAAAAGAAGGGAAGTTCCTGGGAAGGGAGACCAGCGTGTGCCTAGGGCTCTGAAGACCTTTACATTTTGATACTTCCAACATGTAGTAAAAGAGTACTGTTACTAACTTTCTAGCCTCCATCCTCTTCCAGGCCTCTTTCTTCTTTCAGGCAAAACTAGAGGCAATCATGAGCCTTGGATCTGGTCTCAGTGGGGCTACTTTGGCACTCTCCAAGGTCCTGACCTCACCTTCCTGTCAGTTCCCCGTCCGCCTTCCTGAGCTCTGACCATCTGCAACTAGACTATATATTCTCAGTGGAAATGATATACCCCTGAGGTGGTAGAAATAGTTTCTTGGAGGGGAAAAAAAAGAAAGAAAGAAAGAAAGAAAGAAAGAAAGAAAGAAAGAAAGAAAGAAAGAAGAAAAACAACTTAGATATTGCAAAAGTTTTTGGCCCTGGAAAAGGCCACAGTACATAAATAAATGTAGTATTTATGTGCTATTAAAATTTAACTGGGGTAAGGGGTGATTAGGAAGAAAATGTCTAAAAATGCCCTCGAGTTGAGGGATAGTGCCAAAAAAGGTTAAGAAACACTGAACTAGACCCTTATAATTTTCCTACTCTGTGTGCTTAGCTCTCCTGCCTAATGATTGGGATGCAAGTCCTAGCCATAAAATCTGACATAAAATATGGTGGCTGTTGTGTGGTTCTATCAGGAGGCTGTCTTCTAAGAACTTCAATGACATGTAATTGGCTATGCATCTTTATCAGTATGCTTTTCCCTGTCAGTTCCTATGACAGGGTTCAGATCCTCTAGGACCCACATTTGGAATCAGGGTAAACACATTGGCATAATGGAAAGATATAAACACTGGAGTCAGACAAACTAGATACAGATTCCAGGTCTTCCGCTTACTGGTTTTGTGACTTTGGGCACTTCCTTGGGTAGAACAAAGAGACTAGTACCTAACTTATGGAGATAACATATATAAATAATCTAACACAATCACTGATAGTGATTATCTTTATATTACCTAGTAGAATTTTAAATACTTATTTGGTCCTCTAGACTGGTAATAAAAAATACCTTTCAAGAAAGAAGCAAATCAGGGGGTGCCTGGGTGGCTCAGTCATTAAGCATCTGCCTTTGGCTCAGGTCATGATCCCAGGGTCCTGGGTTCAAACCCCTCGGGCTTCCTGCTCCACAGGAAGCCTTCTTCTCCCTCTCCCACTCCCCCTGCTTGTGTTCCCTCTCTTGCTGTCTCTCTCCTTGTCGAATACATAAATAAAATCTTTTTTAAAATTACTAAAAAAAAAAAAAGAAAGAAGCAAATCTGAAAGGACTACATATTGCATGTATGTTTTGAGGAAGGCAAAACTATGCAGAGAGTAAAAGGATCCGTGGATGCCAGGGATCTGGGAGGAGAGGGAGATGAGTAGGTGGTGTGTGGAGAATTTTTAAGACAGTGGAACTACTCTATATAATATTATGGTAGATACATGTCATTATACATTTGTCCAAACCCATGTAATATACAACATCTAATGTAAAGTGTGGACTTTGAAAAATAATGTGTCAATGTAGGTTCATCGATTATAGTAAGTGTGTTACTCTGATGGGGGATTTTGATAATGAGGAAGGCTGTCCATATCCAGAGGCAAGGGTATAAGGGAAATCTCTATACCTTCCATTCAATTTTGCTTTGAACCTAAAACTGCTCTAAAAACGAGGTCCATTTGGCTTGTAGCTGGCTTCACCTATAGGGATAATATCATTTGAACAGCATGATTTAAGTTAGGGCATTTTTTCTGGAAGACCTCAGTTAATCCTTATTACTACCACCATCATTGTTATTAACAGCACACACACCAACCTGTTATTAAATAAAAGCACTACGCTATGTACCTTATCTTATTGACTATACACAATGATTCTAGGATATCAGTTCTGTTATCACTTCCATTTTATAAATCAGGAAAGGTTTAGATATGTCAAATAGCTTGCCCAAGGCCACACAGCAAGCCAGTGGCAGAAGCAGGAATCCAATACAGTGACTGTTGACCTGACTCAATTTTTGAGCCTTTCAACTAGAGTCTACTACATTCTCTCTGCATGCAAAGGTGTTACACATAAATTTATTAACTCCTGTCAACATCTTTGCAAGGATAACTATGTGTCCTATATTAGTAGAAGCATAATTTTGAATTCTACTGATTACTTTTTTCTTTTTATTGCTGTATTTCTAAAATGATATGAAAACATTAAAGAATATTTTGAAATATAATTCAGCTATAATTTATCAACATAACACCAAAGATATTATCATTTGTTACCAGCCTTTATCCATATATTTACATATTTTACCTACTTGTATCATATGGTTCCCTTTCTTCCTTTTCTTTCTTTTTTTTTCTTTTTTTTTTTTTTTTAAGATTTTATCCATTTATTTCAGAGAGAGAGTGAGGAGAGCCTGAGCAGGGAGGGAGTGGCAGAACCTGCTCAGGATCTGAGCTGAAGGCAGCCACTTAACCAACTAGGTCACCCAAGCGCCACTCGTGTGGTTCCCTTTCACTTAGAATTATATCTTAAATATTTCCTTATGTTTGTAAGTAGTTTTTAGATATTTGTTTTAATGACTATAGTCACATCACAATTAATTAGAACATTTCTCTGTTACTTCCACATTTGCCAACTGTAGGTAAATCTATACTTGCTACTTTTTGCCATTTCTGTTAAAGTATTTCCTTGGGAATTTCCAAGGAGGGTGATGCTAGGACAAAAGATAGGAATACCTTCTTAGAACTTGGTTATATGTTGTCATTTAGCTTTTGTAGGGAATCACACAAATTTATTATGCCACTAATACTTTGAGATCATACCAATTTTCTCACTGTCTCACCAACATTGGATATTCTCATTTTTAATTTTTATTATTAAATAGGCACAAAATGGTACAATTTGCCTTAATTTGTCTTTGATCACCAGTGAGGATGGATTGTTTTTCTCACACTTTAATTTATTATGTAAATCTATTTTTGTGTAAATTGCTAAAGGAAGGTATGTTTTAAGAGGGACAAGGGAGGGGATGGGGGTAAAGTTTGCACCATTAAACCCTAGGTGAGAGACCAACCACCAGGGAGCTTATTTCCAGGATTTGGGTTCCTGGGGCTAGGAAAAATAGCCAACTTTGGCCTGGGACAGGCCCTCATAGACTTCAGTGCTCAGCTATACTGACCACATTTCTTCTCCCCTATGCTTTATTTGAGGACTTGGATGAGATACCAGAGCTAGTTGGAATTTCATCAGCTAAAATAGAGCTATCATTTTTATGCAGGCAATGTGGGTGAACCATCTATCTTCCCATAACAACCATATCAGTTGCGCAGACTTTTAAATCTTACAAAGAGCTTGTATACCTATTACCTCATTTGATCCTGACGCAGTCCTGTAAGGGACAGATATTATTTCCATTTCACAGATTAGGAAGCCGTTATTATTGTCATTATGAATAGTCCAGGAGTGATCAGTAATTCAGAATGGTCCTTGATGGGTGGAGTTGGTCCTTTTCTTTCACACAGAAAGCACTGGAGAATAATTTTCCTGCTTCCACTCCTCCCCTCCCACCATCATGATATTTATGAAAGGCCTTCCAGCTCTTTGTCTTCTTGGCAGGATGGCTGTGGCCTTTTGTTGATGGAGGAAACATTGAAGGTCTTTGTGTAGAAACAATGGCTGTTTGTTTTAGGAGATAGTATTGTTATCTCAAAGGTGCACCTGGGACTGGCCCTGTTTAGGAGTGGTTCTGAGACAGGACAAGCCTGGGTCTGGTCACCAGGCAGTTGGGGAGGAGGACAGAGACCCTTAGCCTTTGGCGACTTGTGTCTACACACCAACTAATGTCAACTGGATGTTCCTTGTTCATCACTGGTTGTAAGGAAATGCTTACCTCTATTCACTCTGCCTTTTTTGAGTGGATTTCAAGGTTTGTTTTTTTTTTTTTTTTTTTGGATTTCAAGGTTCTGTCCATAGATTGGTGGAATCTTATATTGATAGGGGAGGTTGAAGTAAGTTTGGAGACTAAGAAAAAGATGTCTTTGTTTTTTTTTTTTTCCTTTATTGAGACATAAGTGACATACAACATTGTATTTGTTTTAGGTGTAAAGCATAATGATTTGATATATGTATATATTGGGAAATGATCACAATTAGTTTAGTTAACATTCCTCACTACACATAGTTACTGTTTTTTCTTGTGATGAGCATTTTTAGGATTTAGTCTCTTAGCAACCTTCAAATACACAATATAGTATTGTTAACTGTAGTCACCATGCTGTACATTACATCACCATGCTGGATTTGTTTATCTTATATTTGGAATTTTGTACCTTTTGACCACCTTCACCAATTTCACACCCCCCACCACCACACTCCTATGTCTGGCAACCACCAATCTGTTTTCTGTATCTATAAGTCTGATGGGTTTTGTTTTTGTTTTAGATTCCACATATACATGACATAGAGTATTTGTCTTTCTCTGGCTATCTTCTTTCACTCAGTATAATGTCCTTAATGGCCATCCATGTTGTTGCAAATAGCAGCATTTCCTTTTTTTTTTTTTTTTTTTAAAGAGTTTTATTTATTTATTTGACAGAGAGAGATCGCAAGTAGACCAAGAGGCAGGCAGAGAGAGGGAGGGAAGCAGGCTCCCCGCTGGCAGAGAGCCCGATGCGGGACTCGATCCCAGGACCCTGAGATCATGACCCGAGCCGAAGGCAGCGGCTCAACCCACTGAGCCACCCAGGCGCCCCAGCATTTCCTTTTTGATGGATGAATAATATTACCTCATATATATGTACCACATTTTCTTTATCCATTCATTTGTCAATGGACACTTAGGTTGTTTCCATGTCTTGGCTGGCTATTGTAAATAATGCTGCAATGAACATAGGGGTGCAAATACCTTTTTTGAGATAGTGATATCATTTTCTTCAGATAAATACCCAGGAGTGCAACTGCTGGTTCATACAGTAATTCAAAAAATTCTTAATTTTTTGAGGAACCTCCACAGAAGATGTCTTTCTTGACTAAGCATTCCTAGAATTGACAAGGAAAGGAACAGAAATATGTTGGAGGTTCAAATATGTCTGTGGGTGAGCTCCTATACCCTATGTGACTGTAATGATGGCAGAAGATAATTGGTCACATAGAACCATGACATTAGTGAAGGTGAAATGGTGATGGAGAAAGTATGGGACCTAGAAAAATATGCCATGGTTCAAATGACGGTGCAACCAGTTATTAGCCATTGCCTTTGGTAAGCTAGGTCAAGAAACTTAAATCTCTGGAAGTCCTGATTTCCTTATATATCAAGTAATGATAATGACTGCCTTTTGAGATTGGTAGAAACTAAGTAAGTACAAATAGTACAATGCCTGGCATATAGGGGGCTTTCAATAAATATCAGTGATGTGGAATACCACATCAAGGTATAAATTAGGAAAATACTAAAATGTAAAGTTAAATCCACTGGAAGCCTCATATCTGAGAAAGCATCAGGATAATGCTTATCAAGGATCAGAAAGACTGGGCCCTCTAGAAGCAGCTGCCAGGGATCAAGACTGGCCATGGGATCATGATTTCATGCTTTTCCTAGCATGCCCTATTACCCATGGCCCATCCAGACACAGAGAATTACAAAGTCCTTCTAGTACTAGGGTGAAGTCATCTGAGTCACCTCAACCTAAATAATAGGGATTTAGGTCCCACCACAGGCTTTGGCCTATATCTGCTGTAGCAGGATTCCCTGGTGCCCCGGAATTCCGAAGGCCTGGATCACTGTTACAAGACCGGTGAGCCTGGACCTATCCTGTTGTCCAATGCTAGGTAACAACCTGTCATGTAGTTTTCCCACATATGGGGCTGTCACTGGTCTCTAGGAATACTGTACATTTAAACACCAGCTCTTGGAATTAGGGAAGGACTTTTTACCAATAACTATGCTTTGATCAAGTACAGGAGAGCAGGCAGCTGTAGCTGATAAAATCTAGGTATTCTAAATTCTTGTAGATGAAACCAGTCTGGGGTTCTGTGATGTAAGTAGCCAGAGAAAGAACATGGAGTTTGCATTCATAAAGCATGAGTCTGAATATTGACTCTCTCTTGCCACCTGAATGGCCATGTGCAGATCATATAAATTTGAACTTCATGATTCATAGTGTTAAAAAAACCACAGATCCCAAATGATGTCACTTATGTTAAGGCCCCATGTCAGTAAATCAAGACTTAATACCTATCAAGACTTAATACCTTACCTAACTGCAGTTTCAACCCCCCCCCCCTCCAAAAGGTAACCTTTAACCAGTTAGCATGGGAATTTCTTGGTCAGCACAAGGAAATGTGCAGAGAGATCGCTTCCATTCCCCACAGAAGGGCTACCTTGCCAAAAACAAGGGCTTCTTTGCTAATAATTTCCTTTTTTTCTACTCCCTTTGTACCTTTAGAAAACTTTCCTTTTCTGCAACCCTTTGGATCTCCCCTCTACTTGCTAGATGGGATGCTGACTGATGCACGGTTTAACTAATAAAGCTAATTAGATCATTAAAATTTATTTGATTGAATTGTGAAATTTGACATTAGGTAAACTGCTCATGGGCAAGGTCAGACCATATCTAATAAGCCACTGGGAGACATTGCATGGGAAAACACTTTGAAAACTATGGAACATGGAACACAGATAAGGGATTATAATAATATTGATAATTGTCTCTTTACACTATTAGGTGGTAGCAACAATAAAGCTAGGATTTTGGGGTGCCTGGGTGGCTCAACGTGTTAAAGCCTCTGCCTTCAGCTCAGGTCATGATCCCAGGGTCCTGGGATCGAGCCCCACATCAGGCTCTCTGCTCAGTGGGGAGCCTGCTTCCCCCTCTCTCTCTGCCTGCCTCTCTGCCTACTTGTGATCCCTCTCTCTCTGTCAGATAAATAAATAAAATCTTAAAAAAAATAAATCTAGGATTTTAAGTTGAGGCAGATCATTAGGCCTGTGTGGAGGTTCTAGTCACAGATATAAGTTAAAGGGCAATGTTCTCAAAGATGCGCTCCAAGGAACTCTGGGGCTTCCTGAGGCCCTTTCCCTTACCAAATTACAAATTTGTGAGAGATCATAGTTTCTTCATATACTTCAACAAAAACAGCATATAGCAGCAGATTGAATTCTGAAGCAGATATGGGAATCCAGCAATCTTCTCTAAACCCAGATATTTAAACAGGCTTGCAAAAATGTTAAACGATCCCATTTTTCTCACTGAATTTATTTGTTTTGCTTTAGAAAATAGTTGTTTTTCATAAAAATATATTTTTTATGTATATGGGGTTTGTTATCATTATTTTAACATAAACCATTATTATAAATGTCTCAATTTTTTCTCAGTTTTAATTTCTATAAGGTAATTACTGTTAGTTATAACCCAAATAAAAACTTATTGGAGTTCCTAATAATTTTTAAGAGTTACAAAGGGGTTCTGAGAACGAGATGTTTGACAACCTCTGGTTTGGAGAATGAGTTTGAGGTAGTCAAATCAGATTATTTCTTAGCATGGAGTGCTCAACAAATGAAATGTTGAGAGCTCATTAGCAAAGGGTTCAAACTAAGGACATGATCCTGGCTATTCACACATTCAATTCCTTCAGACTTTTACGAAGTCTCTATTACGTGGCAGACCCTCCTAAAAGTTAAAGACTTTGAAAAACAGGAGATACACCTTCTGCCTTCAAGGAGCAAAGGAAACCAATGTCTGGAAACCAGTAGTGACCTGCATTGCTACTGATGCTATGGCGGGGTGGGTGTCGGGGGGCTGTGCTCCAGGATGATGGCAAGATGTTAGAGGACAAAATGTTCAGAGAGACCTGGGAACTCTTGTGGGTCTCAGAAGCAGGCAACCATTCAAGTCTGAGGAGATCCAAAGTCATTGCCATTTGCTTGTGTTTTGTTTTGTTTTGTTTTGTTTTGTTTTAACATTACTGGCGCTTAGCCTGGAGAAGGCAGGGGTGGGAGGTCGAGCCAACTAAGGCCTCAGGCTATGAATATGCAAGAGCTTTGCCAGAGTCAGAGTTTGGGAGGGCAAGTATGAAAGGAAAATATAAAGCAGTGTTTCTCCTCATTTCATTACAAAAGAATTCTACCCCCTCTACCTCCAAACCAGGGGAATGTCTTTATTAAAAGTTTAACTACTATAGTTCTTGTTTTAAGAACAAGAGTCAAATAATATGGAAAATGTTAAAGGCCACTATTATTAAACACTATTAAGAGTCTGGTATATAGGGGCACCTGGGTGGCTCAGTGGGTTAAAGCCTCTGCCTTCAGCTTAGGTCATGATCTCAGGGTCCTTGGATAGAGCCCCACATCGAGCCCCACATCGGGCCCTCAGCTCAGCAGGGAGCCTGCTTTCCTTCTTCTCTCTGCCTGCTTCTCTGCCTACTTGTGATCTCTGTCTCTATCAAATAAATAAATAAAATCTTAAAAAAAAAAAGAGTCTGGTATATATAGGGGCGCCTGGGTGGCTCAGTCGGTTAAGCATCTTGCCTTTGACTCAGGTCATGATCCCAGGGTCCTGGGATCGAGCCCTGCAACCAGCCCTGCAACCAGCCCTGCAACCAGCCCTGCATGGAGCCCTGCATGGGGCTCCCTGCTCACTGGGGAGTCTGCTTATCCCTCTGCCCCTCCTACTCTCTGTCAAATAAAAAAATAAAATCCTGAAAGAGTTTGGTATGCATAATTTCAGCCATTTTCTGAGCACATATAAATAAATATATTTGAATTTTAGGGAAATGCACTGGTTTTATAATCCTCTAGGGAATGCTCTGAGGATTTAACCCTTCCCTCATTTCTAAGTTGCAATTGTCTTCTGCCTACTTTCCATCTTAAGAAACAGGAGGCATTTGGAATCCAATTTTAAAGGACCTAATAGCATTAATTAGAATGTGTGGGTGAAAGAAGGAATTGCCCAAGGAGAGTAGTAGCAATAAGGGGATTTGATTTCTTAATAGGGAACTTCCTACTAAGCAAAGGAAAAAGGGTTTTGTATACTCAGTAAATGGTTTTAACCAAGAGCTCTGTGGTTAGATTGGACTTTTTTTAACGTAGGAATTTTGTGTTGTCCATTTGTTAACTTCAACTCTTTCCCCCTAATTTTCTTAGAAAAATTCCTTTTCCAAAGTACCCACCTGCCATGGACGTAATCCTATAAAAAGCTTCTGTTGGGATATTGATTTAGCAGTAGTAACGGTGCTTAAATAAAATAGAGGTTTATTTCTCTCTCACATAACAAGCTGAATTGTATAAGAAGCCCTGGACTGGGAGCACGTGGGTAGATCAGTCCAAGAAGCTTCTGACTCTTGATTTCGGCTCAGGTCATGATCTCAGGGTTGTGAGATCAAGCCCTGGTCAGGCTCCAGGTTGAGTGTGCTGAAGCTCTGGACTGATAGGGGGATCTACAATCATGTGGGGCCCAGACTGCTTCTACCTCTTTGGGTTGTCATTCTCAATATACGGCTTCTACCTCATGCTCCAGCTCCTGCTCTTATGTCCCTATTACAGCTATCAGTAAATAAGAAAGTAGAAAGTACATTCCTTCCTTTTAATGGTATGAACCTGGAGTTTAAGTGGAAGCACACCACTCCACTCACATTCCATTGACAAGAACTTGTTCAAATAGTCACCATAACTAGCTGCAGGGGAGGCTGGGTAATGGGGCATTTAGTTCACAGCTATGTGCCTCTACATAAAATTGTGTGATCATGTAAGAAAGGGAAGAAAACTATTGGAAATGACTAGTAGTCTATGACAAATAGGGGGAGAAGAACTCTTGTTCATAGTTTGACATGGGAGGGGCAAAAAGTAATGGAACCCAGAGAAACCAAGGTGCTTGTAACCTCTCTGATACGGAATCATCAGGGAGGCTGATGAGACCTGATTCTTTTCCATAAGGAGTGGGAACTAAAGTGTTTTCCTAAGTTATTATGAAACTATTATCAGATGCTGATGGGAAGGCATAAGAAGTGACAGTTTCAAGGCATTGCATTTTATTTCACAAGAAAGAAGAATCAGCCTGTAAGAGTAAGAGTTCTATTCCCAGCGGGAATAGAACAGTGGGAGTTCTATCCACACAATGACTGTCAGGGATGGGTTTGGAGATAGAGGGAAGAGACCTCCAGATTTCTGGAGAAGCATCCTCCATACTTTTCCTCACGGCTATCCACTTAGGAAGGAGCGGTTGTCTTTTTGAGTTTCAAAAACTTGAAGGCACAGAGTATATGTCTATACTACTCAAACAGATGAGTAGTATAGACATATAAAGGAAATATAATTATACAGTTGCTGGCAGAAGCACCCCAACTCTTCAGAGTTCTTTGTCAATTAGCTGACACTCTCCTGCCCAAGGAGAGTGTTGTTAGAAAATGACAGCTAAGTTCTATCACACGGTAATTAGGAACAAGAAAGGAACTCAGTAGCATATAATGGCCTATATGGTAAGCATCTGGGAAAGTAGGCACACAAAGCAACTGCTGACTTCTTGCTGTTGCCCTGAGCTGAGAAGGTCTTCCAACAGTTCAAAAGAGAGGACAATAATATTCAGGCTCTACTATAAACATTGGAATGGATAAAATCAGGTTATTATCCAAGCTCATGATAATGATGATTAATAATAATTATTATAGTCATACTTCTTTAATAATAATATATTTATGCCCCACCTGTGTCTAAAAGGGACCTAAGCCAGCTTACATTAAAAAGCATAGACACAATAAAATATAGCCCATTAGAACTATAATAAAAGAGACATAGCAAAAAAAAGTGGTGAAAGGGGAGAAATAGAACTGGTACCAGAAAACCCAAGATAAACAAAAGTATAGCAGATAAGAATAAAGCCTGAGGTTCCTGGCAACCAAAGCAAGAAAACATAAATAGGTTGCTCAGTTTTCACTGGTACTAAGAAAAAGCACACCAGTTAATAAGGAGACATCAGCTCTAGGAAGATTTGGCTTTGTTGGATTTAATATGAGTCATGGAATATCATAATGGATAAAAGCAATATCCAAGACTGATGCTACTTCTTTTTTGACTGTGTTTTATATCTGCCTCCTTTAAAATCCATATTAAATCCTTGTTCTTAAAGCATTCTTAAGAGTAGGGATATATTTGTATACTGTACATACATATGTACATATACAATTTTGCATTCTGTGTTTACTACCATTTCAATGGCTGTGTAATACTCCATTAAGTGGCTCAATGATATCATAGTTTCCTTCAATATTGTCTCTTTGTAAGACATTTAGGTTGTTTACAATCTTTCAATACTATGAACAACCCAGGTCATGTTTTTGGGCATATGAGTTTTTCCTTCTTTGGGACTTAGCTATGTCAGAGTATGACTCTTGATACAGATTTATACACAATTATATGTTTATGCCAGAATGAAGGAATTTGGAGCTTCCATTAAGATGGTTATATTTTGAGTTTACCAAATGCTTTTTGAAATTCACCTCCTAACTCAGATATTAGACTCTTCAAATAGAGTTTTCTTATAAGAAAGCCTTATTAACTTGTGTAGAATACTAAACATTTGGCTTGAATTTTTTTTTTGAAGGAGAGTCAGAGTCCCTGGTTAGAAAGATTTGAGTGATAGAGGGTATGGTAATGTATTGTATAGTGGCTAAATTCCTGGTCTTTGGAGTAAGACAGACCTGAGTTTGAATCCAAGTTCTATTTACCTTCTATATGATCTTTGGATAAGTTATTTAATAGCATAAAATGCAGATGGTAGTTCCTACTTTATGAAGTTTTTATGGGCTTATTGGACAATGTGTGCAAAGCCCAGTGCACAATAAGTGTCAGTGATGTCCATTATTGTTATTATTGTTATTATTTAGCAACTGTGAATTCGATCTGAGGCTTAGGTTAAAAGGCATGATATAGTGTATACAAGAGAACTTGATTTCTGCCCAAGAGAATAAAAATCAGTTACTCTGTGCTGGATGGTGAGACCAACACCTTGTCTCTGATTCTTCTTCTTCTTCTTTTTTTTTTTTTTAAGATTTTATTTATTTATTTGGCAGAGATCACAGGTAGGCAGAGAGGCAGGCGGGGATGGGGTGGGGTGGGAACAGGCTCCCTGCTGAGCAGAGAGCCCAATGCGGGGCTTGATCCCAAGACCCTAAGATCATGACCTGAGCCAAAGGCAGAGGCTTAACCCACTGAGCCACCCAGGCGCCCCTTGACTCTTCTTGACAACGTTCTCATACAGTCATTGTGCAGTGTCTGAAAACTTCCTGCATTGAGGCCCTCACTATATTTAAAAGTTAGTAATGTACTGACACGCAGACATTCCACATACTGAGTCAAATTCTGATTCCTTCCTGTTTCCCCTCATTCCCTGGTCTCGTGTTGCTTTTTGAAATGGAGCAATTCCACTCCTTCACTGGACCTTCAAGGAAGGAACCAGGAAGGCCCCTTGCAGGAGCCCCCTCCGTGTGGTCCTCAGCAGGCAGTCCGCGTTGACATTCTCAGGGATGAAATGGATGTTTGTGAAGTGGTCTGTTTCATAATTTGAAAGCACAAAGTGGTCAGGAACTTCTTCCTTTGGTGGAGTTTACTCCATCATTTGTTAATGTTCCTCCTATAACTTCTACTCCTTGGACATAGCTCAGTCCTAAGAACAGAACAGAATTAGTTTGCTGTGGGAGCAGTTAGATTTGCATTGGAATCCTGGCTCTTTGGGCAAGTTTCTTCAGCTATTTGCAACTGGAAAATAGGGATGATAATAATAGCCACACACACACACACACACACACACACACACGGTGCTGTTGTAGGGTTAAATGAAATAGGCATGTCAGGATGTCAGGCACTTTGCATAGGGCATAAAATAGATGTTTTGAGGTAATAAATGGCTACTCTGGTCTATTACTTCTCCTGATATGGAGAATGATGATGGATACACTGAGTGGATGGATGGATGGAATGGATACACTGAGTCCCTATCAGATTCAGAAACCTCTGAACCAGATGTTCTACTTAGATAAGCTGGTTTTTCGTGGTAAGGTCAAATGATTTACCTGAAAGGAAATTAAAAGGGTAGAGTGGGGGAAAGGAGACAGCAGGTAAAATCATTGAGTTGGTTTCAATCTTTTTTCTCCTACAATATGCTGGAGGGATGTGGTCAACTCCCATGACTGCCAGTGGCTCCATAGGACAATAGACTCAATGATTTTCCCTTGGGGTGAGGACGGGGTCCTCTAAAAGGTCTAGGTAGTTTGTAAAAGCTTTCCTATCCCTCCCTATCTCAGAAGGAAGGTTCTGACAGCCTCTTGGGAAAGAAGTTATTTCTTCTTCCTCACTCCCACTCGTGAGAACCATGGAGACAGGCACTGGGAAACACCTTGCCCTCTTGACAACTCTATCAAAGACAAGTGGGATTAGGTAGCAACAGGTCAAGGCAGTGGTTCTAGTATGGTCCCAGAACCAGTAACAGCAACATTACATGGGAATGTATTGGAAATGAAAATTATTGAGTTCCATCCTATAGCAGACTGTGTTTTAATAAGCCTTCCAAGTAATTCTGATACATGCTTCAGTCACCATAACATATTATGATGGGGAGAGACATAAGAGACATAAGATTTCACATAATCTAGCAATCCTGGACTTTTTCCGCCCTGCTTCTGGGTTCAGATTGCAGTAACCTCCAAGCCTGATACTCATCTGATGTTCTGGATGGTTAACATATTAGGAAGATTGAGCTGTACTATCAACATTTCTACCATCATGTTGTGTAAGGGTTACTGGCCAACTGTACTTGCTCCCTAGGGCATCTAAGGACTAGCTTTGTTTCTCTTACCCAAGACTATGAATTTATTGCTCTCTTTGGACTGAGGAACATTCCAGCTTCCTTCCAACATCTATTAAATAGGAATTATTCTTGTCTATTTTGATGACTTTGCTGCCAGGTGTCAAATATAGAGTCATAATACTTTATTTTGTTTGAAAACTATTAATTTGTTTCATTCTACTCCTTTTGTGTTCCCCCACCACACTTTTGGTTTAGCCCAACAAACACTTATTGAGGAAAATATTAAATACTGGGCACTTTGCTAAATGAATGAAACGTAGTCCTTGTCTCCTGAGGAGGATATGATGGGGTGACTTGGACTAATTGTTAAGTACCCACTGTTTTCAATGCATTCTAAAGACATCATCTTTCATCTTTATAATATTATAAGAAAGATATTGTGTTCCCTCATTTAGTGATGAGGAATCTGAGACTCAGAGCCCAAGTCTATACTGTAAGTGACAGAGCTAAGATTTGAACATATGTCAGTCTGGCTCCTAGGCTCATGCTCATTCGACAACAATGAATTCATTCTGAGTGCGTACATGAGCAGGGTAGGTCAGAATACTATTAAATCTTCTCTTCTGTATAATTCAATTTTAAATGTTAAGATGTACTAAAAAAAAGTTAATTCTGGGGTCACCTGGGTGGCTCAGTTGGTTAAGCCTCTGCCTTCGGCTCAGGTCGTGATCTCAGGGTCCTGGAATCAAGCCCCGCATTGGGCTCTCTGCTCAGCGGGGAGCCTGCTTCCCCACCTCTCTCTGCCTACTTGTGATATCTCTCTCTGTCAAATAAATAAAGTAAAAAATCTTAAAAAAAAAAAAAAGTTCATTCTGGAACATCTTTCTCAATAGGTGGTGTTTTTTTTTTTTTAAAGATTTTATTTATTTATTTGACAGACAGAGATTACAAGTAGGCAGAGAGGCAGGCAGAGAGGGAGGGGGAAGCAGGCTCCCCGCTGAGCAGAGAACCCATGCGATGCGGGGCTTGGGGCTTGATCCCAGGACCCTGGGATCATGACCTGAGCTGAAGGCAGAGGTTTTAACCCACTGAGACACCAGGCACCCCTCAATAGGTGTTTTTAAGGATAGACACCAATGACCCAGCAAGGTGTTTCACATGTTAGACTTTGAGTAATGTTTGCTTAATGAATATAAAATGTGTCTTTAGAATAGTCAGGTTGGTAGACTGTAATATGTTCTACCAAGTATCTATCTAGGGTATGAGATATAGTAATTTGAATTTCAGAGAGGTGGGGGTGTGGCTAAGTACCCCTCATCTCCTAAGATAAGTACAAAATTTGCTGAAATAAGAGTTAACAAGGAAGAGAAGGTATCTGGGTAGAGAGGGTATTGAATAGGTACTACACAAGGCATAAACCATAATTTACAAAGTTTTAAAATGGTTTCTTGGTCTTTTCTGTTTACATGTACTTCAATTAAAAAGTTACAAAGAATACTGAATTTCTGAGTGTCAGTGGGCATTTGACCAGGTGAAATCATTTCTCTCAAAAGACATAGTCTTTACTACTTGGGTAATAATCAGAGATGTTATGCTTCCATAATGGTTGACAAACAGTTCAGAGCAAGTTAATTCTGAGTATAATTTACAACTGGAGAAATGGAAGAGAAAAAGTTACAGCAAGGAGTACCACCTAGTGGCCATCAAGAAGCTGCAACAATTTAATCAGCCTTTGGCATTAGGAAAAATTCAGCACACTGACCATCCTTCTAACTCTGTGGTGCGTTCTAAGCAGGCAGAAGCTTGACTTCCAAACCATTTTCTAGATCTGGAAAAGTTGAGTGAGAGTCCTCCAGATACTAAGCACAGGTAATCACAGATTTTAATCAGAGAGAATTAAAGTTGTTTCTTGGACTTAATAGAGTGGAATGGGGAAATGTGAAATCATAATGCTTCCTTTGCTGATTTCCCCCTTGAAAAGTGTGATATTGCTTGTGCCCAATCCATGACCACTCATTAGTCCCTCTTTCCTACAAGACTATAGATGAGCTCCAGGGGAGGTAGGAACAAATGTGACTCAAAATTTGAAAAGGAAAAAAAAATTTTAAAGATTTTATTTATTAGAGAGAATGTACATATGAGAGAGAGAGAGAAGTTGTGTGTGTGTGTGTGTGGCAGAGACAGAGAGAGAGAGAGCGCGAGTGAGCAGGGGCAGGGGTAGAGGGAGAAGCAGACTTCCCACTGAGCAGGAAGCCCAACATGGAACTCTATCCCAGGACCATGGGATCATGACCATGGGATCATAAGCAGATGCTTAACCAACTGAGCTACCCAGGCACCCCTGAAAAGGAAAATTCCTAAAGAGAATTGCTCATAAGAGACTGACAAATCCTACTTTAAATTTTTTATGTAATTCTAGACTTACAGAAAAGCTGCAGGAATAATACAAATAATTCTTATATATATTTCCCAAATACATACATTTTACCATGCTTACATTTCTTTTATTGCTCTCTTTCTCTCTTTCTCTCTCTTCACACACACACACACACACACACACACGCATGCACACACACAATCTGAGAATAAATTACAGATGTAATGCCCTGTTGTTCCTAAATACTTTAATGTATAACTTTAAAAATAGGGACATTCTCTTACTAAAGTCAGGAAATTATCATTGATTCAATACTATCATCTAATGAACAGACCTTATAATTTCATCAATTATTCTACTAATAGACTTTATAGTAAAAGAAAAAAATTACTGCCCAGGATTTAATCCTAACTAAATGCACATATTACATTTAGTTTTTATGTTTCTTCAGTCTTTTAAAATCTAGAACAATTCTTTAGTCTTTCTTTATCTTGCAGGACTTGGCTAAGAAATTAAGCAACAATATCATATACTAACAAATTTTAAACTATAGAAACAACAAAAATCCATGAGTTCATGCTGATACATATAAATGACTAACTAAATGAGGAAGAAGGAAAAGTTCTTCCTTTTTTTTTTTGAAAGTTTTTTTTTTTTTAAAGATTCTAACTAACAAATGCAGAAGGAAAGATGTAATGGAATGAGAAAAATCACAACTTGACAACCATGGTAGTAATAATCAGGCAAAAGTCATTAATGGATATTAAAACTAGTAGGTAAAAGATTGATGAGTAATAGGATGTTTACACAATTTCAAAGTATTTTCCCACAAAATACATATTAATTACAAAGAGAAAAATAATTTTACATTGGAGAAAGCTGGAAGACACTGCCTTAACAAGGGATGAAATTTAACATCACTAGTAATGATACAGTTAGACAATGTGTACCTTCTGATAGGAAGCTCTGAGAAGGACACACATCACTTTCTGGGTATTCTTTGCCAAATGTATAACCTGATTTTAAACACAAGAAAACATCAAGCAAATCTAAATTGGGGAACAGTCTATAAAAGAAATGGCTTATATTCTTCAAATACAGAATTTTAACTTAGAAAACGAATAGCTTCCCTTGACCACCCAACTTTAGACTGGGTGTATGGGTTAGGGTGGTTAAGGAAGATTCAGTTCTTCAGGGCAAAAGTCAGGTCTTTTTTTGATCTGGGGATGCTCTGAGTCCTTCCATCAGGAGACAACTGTGCCCATCAGGATGCCCTGGGGCCAGAGGTGTTATGCCTTCCCCCTATTCCCATTGCTATGGAGTCATTGACTCCAAGATCCAGGAGACCACATCCCCATTGTAAGGTGTTTGGCCAGGATCTTGGAGTACTTTAGAATTCAAAGGGACTTTCCCAAGGGCATAGATATAGGACAAATGAAAGGAAGCACTACCTGGTGCAGAAGATGGAAATATCTTGGTTCTGGGGAATAAGAACTAGGAATTTAAGCTGGTTTAAGAAGAGAAAAGTGAATTTTCAGAATGACAATATGAAGAGACAATTTCTGAGTGGAGTTCAGTCTTTCTGAGGTAAGTTGAGAGTAGAGGAGGAGACCTTGTAGCCTACTATATTCCCTGGTTTCCCCAATCCTCTATTAGCCTTCCCAACCAACTCTAGGGGTGGGTAGGTCCAATGGGATCCCAATTAGGTAGGCATCTCTGGCCCCAAGGCAAATGGGCTTTCCTGTCTCTTCTGGAGAATGGATATGGGAAACAATGAGCAGGACACAGTCTCTTTGGTTGGTTTCTAGTGACCTATGGAATGACAAGCTCCAGTGCCTATTATTATACCAAAGTGATGTCTGAGCTCTTCTTACATACCCCATCAGACACCGGAGTCTCCTTCCAAGCCATCAGCAGCATGGCGGACTTCTGGGACGTGAGTATGAGATCACCTCTACCTCTCCCCTCTCCTTTTCAATGGCCTGAAGCATAAAGTCACAGGCCAGGCCTCAGGAATGTCAGACAGTAGACCAGGCCATATCCAGAGACCAGATCATTCTGGGACAAGGCTAAGTCAAAGGGTCAAGCAAGAATCAATGGGTCAGACTAGAGCTTAGGTGATGAGAGACTAAGGATGAGAGACTGGGATGATGGTCAGGAAGTCAAGCCAGTAGTTATATTAGTATTGAGAGTCAGAGGTAAGGCTGAACTTCAAAATGCATTTTGAATAAAGGATAATACCACATCAGGTCAAGAACTGGTCAAGGTTCACAGGTCAGCTGAGGAGTCCAACAGAAGCAGATTGAGACAAGCTGGAAAGTCAAGGAGTGAAGGCAAATGTCATTCCAAGAATAAAGTTCAAGATGAGGCAGGGTCAAGCTCAACCCAGCTTGTGGTCTAGTTTGCCCAGGGCCCACTACTGGACAGTTTGTATTGGACCAAATGGTACAACAACCAGAGCCTGGGCCATGGCTCCCACTCCTTCATCTACTATG
The DNA here is from genome assembly GCF_010015895.1 of Lontra canadensis. Lineage (NCBI taxonomy): Eukaryota > Metazoa > Chordata > Mammalia > Carnivora > Mustelidae > Lontra > Lontra canadensis. The sequence continues at coordinate 17,851,713 of NW_022630997.1, forward strand.
AGAACCTGCTGCTGGGGGTTCCAAGGCTACGGCAGCTAAGGGTCCGCAATGACTCCTGTGTGGTCCATGAGGATTTCCGTGAGGACATTTTGAGCTGCTACGACGTCTACTCTCCAGACAAGGAAGAGCGTCTCCCCTTTGGGCCTCTCAATGGCACAGCGTGAGTGAGTCCCCCCACCAATGTTGCTGGGCTTGCTTCTCTGAGCCACCATCCTGAGGTTTGGGAACCATTTCCACTTAGTCTTAAAGAGCCTTAGGGGAGTGCAGGGTGGGGAACATATCTCTAGAATCCCATCTGTGACTGTTTGGAGATCTTTGTTTTGATTACTCAGGAACAGAGAAGGTACATTAGCAAACAGACCCATAGCTGCTAGACTCATTTCCACACACAGATAGCAGTCACATTTGCCATACTCTGGAGGCAGTCCTGCCAGAGAAAGCATCCTTTCTTGCCCAGATGTTCTTAGAGGTATAGAGCATGGATGAAACACTGATATTGCCACTTAAGTCATTACTGAAAAGTCTGACCCTTGGACCTGATAGGGGAAGCAGCAAGAGGTTGAGGATGGATAAAGAATTATGAAAGAAGGGGGAAAGGGATGGATAAGATATGGAAGAAGGGGAAGGACGGAAGTGCTCAGGGAGAAACTTGTGGACAGAACAAGAATCATGGGGTGAAGCAGCCAGGTGCACAACCACAAGAGCAGAAAGGGTCTTTTTTGGGTTATATGAGCCAGGTGTTTCCCTAGTGTGGACTACTCAGTCTGGGATCAAAAGTAGGGCATGGGTTTGTCATCCATAGTTTTGGGGGACATGATGAGAAATAAGGAGATTTATATTTGAGTTTCAGTTCAGCCACTAACTAGCTGGATTATCTCAGATATCTCGGAGTCTTAGGTTCCTCATCTTCAAACGTGGATAGTATTTACCCTCCTTTCTCACATAGTTGTTAGTATCAAGCAAGATAATATATGTGAAATGTATATATAATATATATGAAACTGTGAAGTCCAGGCAATCATAAAATGTTGCCTTGCCTTGGGAGATCAGCTTTTGGATTGGCTCAGACCTCTCTGCTCAGATGGCATCTTCTGTGACAGGTGGACATACCATTCACAGGATGAGCTGGGGGGCTCTTCTCACTGGGGCCGGTTGACAAGCTACAGTGGAGGTGGCTACTATCTGGACCTTCCAGGATCTCGGCAGGCCAGTGCAGAGGCACTCCAGGACCTTCAGGAGGGCCTATGGCTAGACAGGGGCACTCGGGTGGTCTTCATCGACTTCTCAGTCTACAATGCTAACATAAATCTTTTCTGTGTTTTGAGGTGGGTCCCCTTTCCCTATTTTCTCTCCATCCATGGTTCCTGGTTCCTTTCTATGCTTGAGCCCCTTCCTTAAACTTATACCCTATAGTGGGGGTGTGGAGGAGAGGGGATGGGAAGAACTATCCCAGTCCAGGCTTCACCAGGGATCTTCCCCTCTTCCCACAGACTGGTGGTAGAATTTCCAGCTACAGGAGGTGCCATCCCATCCTGGCAAATTCGCACAGTTAAGCTGATCCGCTATGTCAGCACCTGGGACTTCTTTATCATTGGCTGTGAAGTCATCTTCTGCATCTTCATCTTCTACTATGTAGTTGAGGAGATCCTGGAGCTCCATATCCACCGGCTTCATTACCTCAGCAGCATCTGGAACATTCTGGACCTGGTGGTTATCTTGGTGAGGGATAGATATCTTATACCTGGGACATATTAGAAGGAGGAAGGGGCTCTATGCTGTTAGGGTCTCCAAGTTCTTCCTTTTGGAGTGTCAAGTTTTCTTTATGACTTCTGGTCAAGTCACTGTGTTAAAGCTCCCAAAGCCAGAGGCTGATGTTCCCCTGGCTCAGCTCCTGGGAAAGCTCTGTCTCCCAAATGCCTTCTTCCTCTGACCTGTGAACCTTTTCTTTATGTACTTGTTATTTTGTTCCTCTTCTGTCTTTTGCCTTTATGACCTGTCCCTTTGAAACCCCTATCTTCTCTCTTCTCTTTTATTGAAATATTCTGCCTCTTCTCTTCCTCTTCCTCCTATGATCAGGACATACTAATTTCTTGACCAATGCTAGGAAGTGGCAGGAGAAATAAAATTACTTGGCTCCTATTCTCTGTGATCCTTTATAACCTACATATTTACTACTGGCTCCATAGCCTTCTCCTTGCAATTAAGGCATTCCCCCATCACCTTATTCAGTTCCATTTGAAACTGAAATAGTCAACAACTTGGAAGGGAAGGATTTTTTTTTTCCCCACCTGACTTACTTACCCCAGCTCTCCCCTAGGACCTTATCATTGAACTTCCCTTGAGATCCCAACTTCTCTGACACCTCTGACCTCTGTGATGACAGCTATCCATTGTGGCTGTGGGCTTCCACATATTCCGAACCCTTGAGGTGAATCGGCTGATGGGGAAGCTCCTGCAGCAGCCAAACATGTATGCTGACTTTGAGTTCCTCGCCTTCTGGCAGACACAATACAACAACATGAATGCTATGAACCTCTTCTTTGCCTGGATCAAGGTACGTTGGGACCCCTGACCCCCAGCAACACCTCAGGGCACTCATTTTCCCTCCCTTGGTACTTGTCTCATTTTCCTGGTCTGGTTTGGCAACTCTGATGACCTCCATAGGTCCCTGGAGTGGACTATTCAAAGCTTTTCTCTCTTTTTCCTTAACTGCTTGGTTCAACATGGCCCTTCCAGATATTCAAGTACATCAGCTTCAACAAAACCATGACGCAGCTCTCCTCCACGCTGGCCCGCTGTGCCAAGGACATCCTGGGCTTTGCTGTCATGTTCTTCATTGTTTTCTTCGCCTATGCCCAACTCGGCTACCTGCTTTTTGGAACCCAAGTGGAAAACTTTAGTACTTTCATCAAGTGCATGTGTGTATCTTGGCCCCTTCACTCCTCCCTGGCCCCTCACCCTCCGGCTCTGTGGGTGTGTGTATCCTTGGGGAGGCTGGGTGTATGTGTGCAGGCATGTCTGTGGTTAAAGCATCTGTGTGAGGATCTCCAGAAGCTCTGGTGTGTGTGCTCAAGTATGTCTGTACCCCGTTCTGTCTTTATCAGCTTGGAAGTGCAGTGAGAGGGCTGTCTGAGTTCACCGAAGAGCAGCAATTAGTGGCTTGGGGTATGAATAGGGGTCAGGGTTATGATTAGGCTCTGGGTGAAGCCCAGAACCTTGTCTCTCAGTTTCACTCAGTTCCGGATCATCCTTGGGGACTTTGACTACAATGCTATTGACAATGCCAACCGCATCCTGGGACCTGCCTACTTTGTCACCTATGTCTTCTTTGTCTTCTTCGTGCTCCTGGTGAGGCTCCCTCTGAGAGGTGGGGAATTGGGAGCCTGAGGGGTGGAGACATAAAGGACCTGAGGGTGAGGTTTTGCCCCCCACCAGGTTCTCTACCCAGGTTTAAGACGGGTGTCTCAAATCATGGGTGGAGAATGAGGTGGGGGAGCTCTGGGTCTCCTGAAAGCTGGCTAATGTGCTCAATATTGCTAGCACAGTCAGGCAATTTGCAGAGTATCAGGGAATCTTCAGGCTCCCTCAGTAAAGTGAAACCTCTATTCTCCAAGGATAGAAAGGGAGAGAAACGTGCCCCATGAATAGAAGTGGTTGAACTAGAAGCTTCTATATCTATTCTCTCCTTCCTCTAGGACTAACTGGCTATTTCTATCACCATTACTTTATACTGTCTCTTTCTCTCTGTCAACTAGGAAAGATCTGGGTTTAACATTTATTAACAAAGCCAATAGGTTTCTTTATTTGATCATGGTTAGGGATAGATGGGTTAGATTTGGGTTAGATGGTAAAGATAGCAAAACTGTACTCTTAGTGAATAGTTGGCCCTTATATGGAGGTGAACTCTTGCATATGGTGGGGTACTGTTGTAGTCAGGTTGTTGCAAAGCAACTGAGTGAGGAGAGCAGGTGGATGAGGGAGCTTGAGCCATCCCTAACAGGATTGTGCTGAACAGGGATCTTGGGGCCCTGAGATGTGGGGGTTAGTGGGCTGCAGAGCTCCAATTGAAAGCAGATCCAGGTCCCCTATTTATCTCCAGAACATGTTCCTGGCCATCATCAATGACACATATTCAGAGGTCAAGGAAGAGTTGGCTGGACAGAAGGATGAGCTGCAACTTTTTGACCTCCTGAAACAGGTAACCACTCAGTATCCTTGAGCCACACATCTGAGTCAGAGCTGAGGTCCAAGGCTCTGTGTCCTGGTCTGTTTCTGACTGGTGTAGGGCCCTGTGCCCACCCTTGTGTGGTTTTCACTTATCCCTGGAAGCTTGGCATCCTGTGGGTGGGGAAGAGGGCAGGAGATGATGAGAAGGCTATGGGAACTGGTACCTGTTTCCTTTTCCCTTACAGGGCTACAACAAGACCCTACTGAGGCTGCGTTTGAGGAAAGAGCAGGTTTCAGATGTACAGAAGGTCCTGCAGGGTGGGGAGCAGGAGATCCAGTTTGAGGATTTCACCAACACCTTGAGGGAGTGAGCAACCAGAGATCCAACCTTCTCTGATATTGTTCTATAAGTCCTTGGCCTTCAAACATATACCCTTTGCCTAAAAACCTCTGATATTGGCCAATGGGCCTACAACCTTGGTTTATGGCATTTAATTTTGGCCTATAGATCTCTGATTCTGACCTTCAGAATTGTGCCCTTGGTTTAAAGGTCTCTGACCATATTCTAGAACATCCTGGACCTCACTAAACAACGCTTAGGACTAACATAATAATATAATTTCTTCATCATTACGTTACATTTCTCACTCCCACAAAACTCTGTAGTTGGTTCTGTGCTCCCCAACAAACACTGGCCTATTCTCCTAGCCTTCCTGTTTCCCAGGTAAACATATGAACAAACACTGAACAAATATATTGTAAGCACCATTTGTGAGCCAGGCAGTGAGTAGGGCACACAATTAATTAGACAAAATCTTTGTTCTCCAGGAGCTCATACACCTGTAAGCAAATAAACTGAATCACAGAACAATTTCAACAAAAAAGTGATTAGAAGAGAGGGAGGACAAACTAAAGAGAGTTTTCAATTCTATTTTTGAGCTTAAGGGAAGGCTTCCTGGAAGAGGTGATGTATGAATACCTATAGGAGGATGAATAGCCTACAAGTAGACAAGCAGCGGAAGTCCACTCCAAGAGATGAAAACATATACAAAGGCGTAGAGGTGTTAAGTTGAACAACATGTGTAGGAATAATAAGCAGCTAAGCAATGCTATGGTATCAAATAAAAGTGGGGGATAGAAGGAGAGGAGACCAGTGGAATAAACAAGGGCTACATTGGGAAAGACCTTGAATACCACCATTCTGTCCAAAGAATAGGGTGCTCAGTAGGGATTTTAAGAAAAGAAGGGATGTATTTAGACCTGTATTTTAGAATGACTATTTACTGTAGTTGCATTATAGAGGATGGATTTCAGGGGAAGAGGGTAAAGTGAAAGCCTTTTACCCAGGCACGGAGAGCATGAAATCACTGAGCTCACAGCCGCCTTCACCAGGTTTGATCAAGATGGGAATCACATCCTGGACAAGAAAGAGCAAGAACAAATGCAACAGGACCTGGAGGACAAGAGGGTGGCAGTTGGGGGGATGGGTTATTTAGGGGCAGAGATTTTTCAATAATTCCTATAGAACATTAGGAGGGCCTGAACCTTGTCAGCAGGACTAAGAGAAGGAAGACATTGATTAAAACAATTTTGGGGGGCGCCTGGGTGGCTCAGTGGGTTAAAGCCTCTGCCTTCAGCTCAGGTCATGATCCCAGGGTCCTGGGATCAAGCCCTGCATCAGGCTCTCTGCTCAGTGGGGAGCCTGCTTCCCTTCCTCTCTATCTCTGCCTGCTTCTCTGCCTACTTGTGATCTCTCTCTTTCTGTCAAAAAATAAAACCTTTATTTAAAACAACAACAACAACAACAATTTTTGGGAGGTAAAATTGCCAAAAATTGGAGATCCTGGCTTTCCCACATGGTCCCATTCTTCCCCAGAAAGCAAGCGTCAGTGAGTCTGGAAAAAAAGTGGGGAGTCAGTAATTGAGAGATCATAGCCACAGCAGGTCAGAAGTCATTTCATCATACTGTTTTCCTCAGACTCGGGCACGCAGATCATGAAATCACTGAGCTCACAGCCACCTTCACCAGGTTTGATCAAGATGGGAATTACATCCTGGACAAGAAGGAGCAAGAACAAATGCAACAGGACCTGGAGGACAAGGGGGTGAGCCCAGCTGGTCGGTGGAGAGGCAGTGAAAGAAAACCACTCACTCTCCCCTCCCTGCCAACACACCCAGAACATAAATCCGAACTGAAAACGCTTCAATAAAGAGCTCTCTAGAACAGTGGTTCTCAAACTGCTGCACATTAGAATACCCTGGTGGGGTGGGGGTGGGGATTCAAATAATCCTCATACTCAGGTCACATACCCTAGACAGAATCTCTGGGGGAGACCGAACATCAGTACTTAAAATACTCCCCTGCTGATTCCAATGCATAGCCAAGGTTGAAAACCACTGCTCTAAAATACAGTCTTGGGAAAAGATCAGTCACCGGAGAATCCCTGATATCTGAAGAGTTGCCTTCTCCTTGGGACTTTCAAACTCAGGCCCTTAGCTGCCCCTGCTGTGCCTGCTTCATCCCTATCCAGTGTAGACCCGAAAATCAAGGGCAGGAGGGAAAGTGGCAGGAATTCTAGTACTATTCTTCTTTTCCCAAACGGATTTGGCTTCTAGTGAGGGTCTCCTTAATCAAGGCTTCCAAGAGCTCAAGTTTTGTTTCTGTGGCAGGTGATTCCCTCCCAGAGGTTGGGCCAGCTTTGTGTCTAGCACCACCACACTGATCTTTTTATCTCTAGAGTTTGAGAGGGAAGGGGAATAGCATGAACTAAAGCCCAAGGGCCTGGTCTTGGGAGCCCATGAAAGCAGGTAGATGAAATAGGAGCTGATTACTTCCCAGGTCATCTCCTCTCTGACTTCCTGAACAGGTGGCCCTCAACACCGAGATTGAGAACCTGGGCCTGTCCATTGTGAGTAGCCCACCAGGCGAGTCGGGTCCAGAGGCTACCAGAGCAGGTGGCTGGGTTTCAGGAGAAGAATTCTACATGTACGTGTAACCAATGGTCCAGGGCTGAGTGTGTTTGTAATGTCCTACCCTGAGCTTTTTTTCTCAACTTTCTAATTTTCTGTCCTAGCCCAGGGAGAACTTCTGCCCCCCTTTAATTCTCCCTACAAGGTTGGGCCTTACCTTCTTTGCACCCATCCAGACAGAGATCATAATGGCTCCCCTGCCCCTATAGGCGCTTAGTCCCACAGATGCCTATTTCTGCTCCCTCGGTCTCTCTCAAATCCTGCAGACTCACAAGGAGAGTTCTTCAGTTGGAGACTGTCCTGGAAGGAGTCATGTGCCAGGTGGATGCTGTGGGCTCAAAATTAAAGATGCTGGAGAGGAAGGGGCAGCTAGCTTCTTCCCCGGGGAAGGTGAGTGGCCCTTCACCTGGTTCTTCTTGGTGCCCCACATTTGAACTCTACCATCTTTTCTACTCAGCAGGTAGAGGCAAAACATTTTTTTTTCCATTTTATTTTATTTTATTTTATTTCTTTTCAGTGTTCCAGCATTTTTTGAAAGAGCCTGTTTTCAGGCTCCTGGGGCAACATGTTCCCTTAGTGGAAGAAAGGGGTGGAATGAAGGCCTGAAGTTGGTTGTTCTGGCCTGAGAGCTGCCTTGGCCTCCAGGAGATGGTCTGAGGTTGAAGAATCAGATCCAGATTTTCTAGATAAAAGGAAGTGGGACACAAACTCCTCCTTCAAATGACCTGCCCCTTTTTCTTCCAACAGGGGGATCAAGACATTTGGGAGCAACAACAGCCGACCCCAGCTGTGACTCCAGACCCCTGGGGAGTCCAGGGTGGGCAGGAGAGTGGTGTGGGAGGGGGCCTAAAGCATCAGACAGCAGGCTCCTCTCTCATTGCCTCTCCAGAGACATCCTCAGGACATGTCCTCCACTTCTAGGGCAGCAGTTCCCTCTACTGCTACTGCTGAGTCCTACCCTGTGTTTGGCCTTTTGAACCAATGTTTCTACATGTAGCTTATATCATGTTTAGTAGCTTGTGACTCAGTGTTTCTGAGTACAGCCATGTAGCTCAGTGCAGCTCTTTGAAGTAACATTTCCCACTGGGCCCCTCACTCCCTGTGCTTCCAGCTCTACTATGATGAAAAAAAAAAGTTAATAACAAACAGAATGAAGGAAGGGAGGGTAATGTTCCCTAGGCACTTGGCATCTGGATAGCCATGATCTGGGAAAAATGTAGAAGCCAAGAGGACAGCATTATCTAGATGTCTTCCTGTTTGTCAGTGAAATTTATCCTTTGTGCATCTAGAGATCTGCTGCTAGCACCCATGGGATTCTTGTCTTCCCCATAGAATTTCCAGGTGAAACAGAAAGGGAAACCCTGGGGGAGAGGAAACTTTCTCACTGTGGAGATTACAGTGTTACAGAGAACTTGGAGTGATGCCTCCATCCAGGACAAAGACCATGAAGGCTCAGTTGAGGAGGCTGCTCACGACATTCTACTGAACTCTGGGAACGGACAGGGCTGTAAACAGGGACACAGATGGAGCCTGAGGAGAATCAGAGAAATGACTTCAGGATTCAAAGGTCTTTGGAATAAAATGCAGTGGGCTCTGATCCTATTCTTGCAAAGGACATATGGGTTTCTCTAGTGACTATCAATAAAAATCCTTCGAAAAATCAGGACTTTGCATTTGCTTCTGGGATTGTAGGGAAAAGAAGAGAGGATGGAGCTGTGAACCATTCTTATATCTGGGCTGGAGCACTTATCCCTGCCAGGAGAGGTCGACTGGCAGCAGTGACAATGTGAAGGGGCTGAAACAAGAACCTCTGGCTCATAGGAATGATTTGAAATGATGGGCATTATGACTGTACCATTTAGAGAGTGGAGACAGTGACGTAGGGAGATCTGGTGCTCATGATGAAAAGAGTAAGGTAGTCCTTATGCTGGCATGAGGGGTAGCTGGTGTGTGTGTGTGTGTGTGTGTGTGTGTGTGTGTGTGGTGTAGGATGTGGGAGGTAAGAGGGGGAGATGGAAAATAACTAGGAATAGGACTAAAAACTTCCACACCAAGATTTGGAGTGTATAGGTCTGTGTCCCAAGTCCCACTATGTATCCTTTTCCCCTTCCTCTGTGATCTTTACCTCTTTCTCATTTTGCACTTTGCTCCCCAGTTGCTCTTTCTCATCCATTCCCTTTTCCCACCCTTTTCACCATCCCATCAGCTACACTCTATACACCCAGGAGACTCTTGAATAAATGCAATCAAGATAACCCGAGTGTATCCTCAGCTGTAAAAAGTTACAAAGCTTTCTTCCAGAAAGACTGTATCAGCTGAAGAGAAGTAGGTGCCAACCTGCACCTTAAGAAAAGAGGGGCTGGGCGCCTGGGTGGCTCAGTGGGTTAAGCCCCTGCCTTCAGCTCAGGTCATGATCTCAGAGTCCTGGGATCAGGCCACATCATGGGCTTTCCGCTCAGCAGGGAGCCTACTTCCCCCTCTCTCTCTGCTTGTCTCTCTGCCTACTTGTGATCTCTCTCTTTCTGTGTCAAATAAATAAATAAAATCTCTTTTAAAAATTTAAAGAAAAAGAAAAGATAAAGGGGCAAATCAGTTATTTCACCAAGACATTGGAACGGCCAGTATTTCAGCTCAGGGGTCAATGAGTGAAGGTTTCCCAAAGGCTGGATGAGACTACCTTCAAAAGCATGGATTCTCCTAGAAGTCTTTGGCAACGAATACCAGCCTGGGTGGGAAGTGCCTAGGCAGAGGATAACCTGTCCTTGTGACTTTGGTCAGCAGGCCACCAGAGCTCAACCAACCCCCTATAGGTCGTCGGTTTTACTAGATTAGTGACGGGGATGAGCGCATTCTCAGTTCCAGACATCGCGACTATGGCAACGGATCGACTTAGGATAGCTCGTTTTAGCTTCAGTTTCAGCTTTAAGCTTACTCTTTGTTATTACCCCCCGTAAGCTGCAGGACTCAGCCGAGAGGTGGAGTATCCCAGGGCTGCGAACCCAGGGCGGGGAGGGTGGGGACGGCGGGGTGGGCGGGGCACGCCCGGTGCGCAGGCGCGGGTGTCCCACAACCGGAAGCAGCGCGGGGCCAGGCATGGCGGCGGCGGCGGCGGCGGCGGCGGCGGCACAGGGTGTCCCCGCGACCCCAAGAGAGGAGCCGGTTCGAGGTACGTAGAGTAGCTGGGGATGAATTGTCTGGCGGAAGGCCGGGGGCTCACCTGACCGCGGCGAGCAGGTCGGAGGGGCGCACCTGACGGGACGACTGAGATGGGGTTTGGCCACGGGATCGGGTCTGAGCCAACGGCCGGTGCAAGGGAGCAGAACTGGCGTGTCAGGCGGGGCAAGGACAACGTGAGGGACTTGAAATTATGGTACAGGGAGAGCGGAGCCGACTTGATCGAACGAGGACAGGTGAAGGGATGTGGGGCTGTGGGGAGTGGGTGCCATGGCTGGATTAGGACCCGGTGTAGGGCAAGACACTTACTCATTCTCTTTTGATTCAGACGATGCCGCCGTGGAGACAGCTGAGGAAGCAAAGGAGCCGGCTGAGGCTGACATCACTGAGCTCTGCCGGGACATGTTCTCCAAAATGGCAACTTACCTGACTGGGGAACTGACGGGTGAGGCGGGATGTGGGCTGATTCGGGTACCGCCCTACATCACTCGCTGGAGCTGTAGTTTGGCTCTGGGAGCTGTGAGGTGCTTTAGCAGCATCCGTCTTTGGCTCCCTCCCCAACTCCCCATGCCCTGAAATATGCCTGTTGGTAGTTTGGGAAGGTTATGAGTGGGAAAGAAAAAGGTCCGTTCCTTCCCTGGAGAAATTCACTAGCTAATTTCAGAAATGCATAAAAATGCCTAATATAACTCTGCAAGCCTCGGTAGTGTACACTAAGTATGAGAAGACAAAAAAGAATTGATCAAGACGTGCTTCCTTGGGGAAGGTGTATTTTTAGCAGGATTGTGAAAAGAATGACTGACCAAAAAGGGGGGAAACGATGAGTGAGTGAGGCGGTATAAGGGAACAGTTTGTTCCTTTAAAGCAGATTTATTTACTGGGACAAAGAGAAATGAAATTGGGGAATGGAGAGTGACCTGTAGATTTAGGACCCTACTAGGTTGCTCTGAGGATTTGGTCACCCACACTTTGCGGCATGATTAATTTTGAGTTCATTGTGTATTTGCAGGTGAACATATAACCTATGTGTGGAGAAAGGTCCAAAAAGTGAAGTTTGCTCCTGTGGCCTCTCATAACTATTGTTTCACTTCCCCAGGAAATTGCTGTGAGCTAAATTTGGGAACCAGAATTAATGAGAAAAGGCTTGGTGCAGAATGGGAGGGCTTGTGAGGCTCTATCAGTTTTTTAGTTATTTCTGAGCAAGAGAAACCAAGTAACAAATAATAGATTTTTGACTTCCCTTTAAAAATTCCAAAGATTTGGCAATACTAGTTCCCCATTCTTGTAATGCTGTGATTGACTAGAGCTGAGCAGCTGTCTCCTCTAAATGGACTAGTGCCATGCAGTGTTTTCCCCACCACTCTTTTTCCTCCCTTTTACTGGGACCTGATCAGTTGCCATTTATCACTGTTCTTATAGTGTTGTTTTGTTAGTAGTGGTAGAGAAACAATTTTCTGTACCAATATTTCTATCCAGGTTGGTAAAGTAAATGATAGGTAAGACGACTGTGTGTTCTAAGAAATGGGAGAGAGCATATTTCTTTGTGGAAGTGAATAATCTTACGTGTTTAACATGCCAACACTTGGCTTGCTTCATTCATTTACATCATCTTGCAGGCTTCTAGGTGTTAGAGTGTGACCCTTGGTTTTTTTTTTAGAGAGACTAATTTGCTAGCAGTGAAGGTGTATGGTTGTAGAGGAGAGAGCTCAGACACATGAGCAAGTTTTTGGATGAAAAGTAATGATGATGGTCAGTGACAGGGTGATGGTAAAAGGAATGGGAAGGAAAGCATGGGTGCAAGAATACCACAGAAGTGGAATTTAGAAGTGCCTGTGGAGGTATGGGAGCAGCCTAAGGTGTTCTAGGTTTTAAACTGACGGTGCCATCACCTAAAATAGAGAAGTGGGAAAGCAGAACAGTGTTTAGTGTAAAAATGTTTTTGGTTTTGGCTTGGCTGATTTTAGATATTACCAGGACACTCAGGTGACTTGCAGACGTGAGCCCTGAGCTCAGAGAGTGATCAGAGTAGGGGAAACGGATCTGGGAGTCACGTGCACAGGGTGTGAGTCAAGGCTCTGCAGGATGAGATAGGCAAGGACATGCTTAGGGGTTGCTGACTGTACTTATGGCCTCAACTATAATCTCAGTGAATGCTTGTATAGGGCAATTAGTTTGTTTCTAACAACAGTTCTTAAAACATCTAGGTTTACAAATGGTTTACTTACAATAAAATTAATTTTAAACAGAATGCAATTTCCCTGTGATTGTCATTCTTACTTGTACAGATGCTTTTTTGAGTCTGAAAGGAAGCTAGCATCACCCTGGGAATGCCCATAGGAATGTGCCACCCATGTAAACATCAGTTGGGTCACAGCTGAGAAAAAGTTGGGAAGTGACAGTTAAGGATGAATGAGAAAGGACCTAGCATAGAAACCTACAAAGAGTGAGTTGAAAGAGATGAGAAAATCAGGATAATAGGATGATGTGGCAACCAAGGGAAATGAGCATTTTGTGAAAAGAGGGATATCACAGGGTCAGGTACTTGGAGAGGTTCAGGAGGATAATAACTGAGAAAACGCTGTGGATTTGGTGCTTTGCAGAACACCAATGACCCCGGAGCATGTAATGTCCTTGGATGATGGGGGCAGAGGCCAGGCTGCAAGGGTTTTCATGAGTGAATGCTGAGGAAGAGGAAGCAGTGAGTATGAGCTGGTCTTTCAAAAGGGTTAGCAGTGAAGCTCCTTTGCTTTACTGAGCAAATGATGTAGGTGTAGCAGAAGAGAGAGAGTGCTTTTGAGCTGGAGAGAAACCTGAATGTGCTTCTAGAGAGAGAGGAAGCTGCCAGGATAGAGAATTTGAAAATGCCAGGGAAAGGAGATGATTGAAAAGAGGCCCTAAAGAAGAGGAAGCAAGAACATGGGGGAGACATGTTGGCAAAAATAGGGGGCACTCCTGCCTCTTGGGAAGATAAAAAGGTATAGAGAAGTTTTGAAGTGAGGCACAAAGGTTGACGCAGCTCATGTAAGTGGAATTTTCCACTTCTCAGGAAAATTTGCTTTGAATAGAGATGGGGAAGGGAACTGAGGGTATGAAAAAGAGTACATAAAATGCAATATAGAATCACACAGTAATAAATGAGTTATTAAGAAATGGTGAGGTCCTAGTTGATTTTATATGTATTTATGATTCAGTCCTTCAGATTACGTGTTATCATACCATAGAAATACCAAGACTGTGTCACCTCTCTCTTCTTAGAACATGAATTTATGGGTCGCCTGGGTGGCTCAGTGGGTTAAAGCCTCTGCTTTTGGCTCGGGTCGTGATCCCAGGGTCCTGGGATCAAGCCCCGCATTGGGCTCTCTGCTCGGTGGGGAGCCTGCTTCCTCCTCTCTCTCTCTCTTCCCGTCTCCCTGCCTACTTGTGATCTGTCCGTCCAAAAAAAAAAAAAAAAAGAACATGAATTTATTATTTACCTGTTTAAACAAGATTCTGAAGTCTCTGGATCTTACTTGGTTTAAATAGTTTGCTGATTATTACCTGAGTTTCTGCTTAGGCATTCAGAGTACACAGGCTGAGTATGAATGTCATAAATCAATAGTGGCCTGCTCCTTTGACATTCTCTGGGTCCTGCCTGGAACTACCATTTGTCCCATGATTCCACATTCCAGTGATCTAAGACAGATCTTAAAAGCATCACATCTTCTGTTTCTTTTAAAGCCACCAGTGAAGACTATAAGCTCCTGGAAAATATGAATAAACTAACCAGCCTGAAGTATCTTGAAATGAAAGATATTGCTATAAACATTAGTAGAAACTTAAAGGACTTAAACCAGAAATGTAAGTAATAGTTTTTATAATTAAACATGTTTGTATTTAGTATCCTTTTGTGCTTGGGATTGTGGAGAAGTGGAGGGAATATGGCACCTGTCCTGAGGGAGCTCATTCTCTAAAAGTGAATTACAAAGTTATGGTGAATTTCTTCCATTTTGAGGCTTAGCATATTTTGTTATGTTTACTTCTGCTTCTGAATCTTGATATGATCACTTTAGTCCTGTCAGATTCTAGTAAATTTATTTAACAATGAAATCCGTAAAGGACTACTGTATAAGCAGAAAACCAGAACATTTATAAATGGAAAATGCTAATTTAGACTGGCAGAATATATTTTTCCATTGACTTATATTTGTGTTCCCTATCTCTAGAGTACTCTTTCTTGGTAGGGGATTACTTAGGAAACTGAATCTGTAAGGGAAGGATTGTTTGAGGAGCAAGAAATTTAAAAGAGAGGAAAATTAGTGGATGAGAGAGACTTGCTTTGCCCAGGTCACAGTTCTGCCTGATCAGCTAGCTATTGTCTGCTAGTGTTTGTCCTGCCAGTGATCAGAATCATGTCACCCTACCTACTGTGTCTTGGGCAGAGCTGGAGGGACACTAGCATTTTTACTTTCCCACTTTTTTCTACACTCTGTGTTGAAACCGAATGAACACGTGGTCTGTCTTTGTTTTCAAAGATGCTGGACTGCAGCCTTATCTGGATCAGATCAATGTAATTGAAGAGCAAGTGGCGGCTCTTGAGCAGGCAGCCTACAAGTTGGATGCATATTCCAAAAAACTGGGTAACCATTTTTATGTCAGTTTTGACTAATAAGAGTGCCCTGCCTGCCAGCCTGACCTTAGTTAATAGGATAGTTAACATTGATGTGCCTGTGATGATCTATTTTAATTAAGTTTCACGAAAACCTAGTGAGAGTAATTTTTTAATGGTAGTAGTAATAAAAATACTATTTTCTGAGTGCTTAATGCTATATATCAGGCACTGTTCTTAGTGCTTTACATATATTACCCTTTTATCCTCCCAGTGTTCTATGAGATAAGTACGTGATTTTTATCCCCATTCTTTGAAAGAGGAAACTGGTCAAAAGGGTTAAATAACTTGCATAAGGATACAAAGCTAGCATGTGAAAGAGCTATATTCCCAACCAGGTCTGTTTGATTACAAAGCTCAAGCTCTTAAAATTGGGGTTCAGCAGGCTGAAGCATCCTTAGTAATGTAGATGCCTATGTCTTAAAAAATGGAAAAGTCAATCAAGAGTTTTCTTGAAGGATTAATTTTCCTTTAATGAGGAAACTGGTACTTGTATTATTGATGGCTTACTAACTGGCTCTGGGTTTTATATCTGCGTTTAAAAATAATGGAGTTGTCTTTATCCTAGATGTAATTTACAGATTATTTTATTTTCATCATTGACAATTGTTGGCTACTTCGGGAGACAGGTCTGTAACAGACTGAGATTTGACATGAGTGGTGATTAACAGTTTCATTGTCCACAATTAAATTTACTAAATGGTGACTGAAACTTACTGTATAGAAGGCATTGTACCAGATGATTTCAAGGTTTGTTTTGATTTATTTTTTTCAAGGTTTTATTTTATTTTATTTTTTAAAATATTTTATTTATTTATTTGACAGAGAGGTAGAGATCACAAGTAGGCAGAGAGTCAGGCAGAGAGAGAGGGAGAAGCAGGCTCTCCACTGAGTAGGGAGCCCGATGCAGGGCTCAGTTCCAGGACTCTGGGATCATGACTCGAGCTAAAGGCAGCTGCTTAACCAACTGAACCACCCAGGTGCCCCTTTTTCAAGATTTTAAAGAAAAAGATAATCTGTCACATTAGGAGGCAAAATGTTGAAAATAGAACTACCCTATGACCTAGCAATTGCACTACTGGGTATTTACCCTAAAGATACAAACGTAGTGATCCAAAGGGGCACATGCACCCGAATGTTTATAGCAGCAATGTCTACAATAGCCAAACTATGGAAAGAACCTAGATGTCCATAAACAGATGAATGGATAAAGAAGATGTGGTATATATACACAATGGAATACTATGCAGCCATCAAAAGAAATGAAATCTTGCCATTTGCAACGATGTAGCTGGAACTAGAGGGTATCATGCTTAGCGAAATAAGTCAATCAGAGAAAGACAACTATCATATGATCTCCCTGATATGAGGAAGTGGAGATGCAACATGGGTTAAGGGGGTAGAAGAATAAATGAAACAAGATGGGATTGGGAGGGACACAAACCATAAGTGACTCTTAATCTCACAAAACAAACTGAGTGTTGCTGGGGGAAGAGGGGTTGTGAGAAGGGGGGTGGGGTTTTGGACACTGGGGAGGGTATGTGCTATGGTGAGTGCTGTGAAGTATGTAAACCTGGCGATTCACAGAGCTGTACCCCTGGGGATAAAAATATATGTTTATAAAAAAAATAAATATTAAACAAAAAAAAATGAGGCTTATTTGATAGTCTTTTAAATCTCTGTGTCTTTCAAAATGGCTTTCCTATAGTGAGGTGTAGGAATAAGAAAATAAAAGGGGAAACATAAATTTGTATGTCCAGAGAGTTCCAGTCTGGCTGTCAGAGAGTGCCTGGGACAGTGGCTGGAGAAGCAATTTCCTGCGCTTAGTAAGGCTTCCCATGACTCCAGTGCCAGTAGATCTGCTTAATCCTGACGGAGTTGTCTGAGCACGTGCTGTTGACAGGGTTAGAACTTAGTGAACTTGTTCTTAATTCTGTGTGTGTGTGTGAAACTTTTTATCTTAAGTTGTGCACATCCAAATATCTGTCTTTAGCTAATATGAATGTTAACATTTATGGTGTGCCTCCAATTTGGACCCAGTTTGGACAGATTATGAGGTTGAAGGCAATAGATTTTTTTTTTTTAATGTAATAGATATTGTTGAACTTGCCTGGAAATGCTGACTGAAAAGATCTTTGTAAGAGCTGGTTTTAAAAGATTTAACTTCTTCCCCATCTCTCCCTGGCAGAAGCCAAGTACAAGAAGCTGGAGAAGCGATGAAAAACTTACTCCTGTGGATCAAAGTCTTTTTTAACATGGAAGAATGTTAATAAGACCTGAATCCTGAGGCTGATGAATTGTGAAAACTCCTCAAAAGGAAACTGTGCTGGTCGTCCCAGAAATGTACCAACATTGGAGTAAACTGGAGGACTATGGCTACCCCTGAACTTCTTTTGAGGCAGTATCCCTCAGAAACTCACACTTATAACTTCTTACCTTTTACTTGAATGTTTCATCATCCACTCAGGACAGAGAGTCTCTCAAAGTTCAGGATAAGCCTGGGCTTGCCAGTGGAATCAAATGAGAGGAACCATTCTTCTCTCATAGTGGTTGATTACTCCATTATTTTCTTAATGGCTGGTTTTTTGAGTTTCTGTGTCAACAGTGTTTTTTTCTATTAATGATGCTGATGTATTGCTAATAAGAACCTAAATTAAAAAAAGAAAAAAACTTGTTCTTAACAGATTACCACCTTGTGAATGTCAGTAATGTACTTTCCCATAACATTGCAAATCATAGGAAATCTTAAATAATTACAGGCTGAGTCTTCTAGATTGAGCAGAAGCAGTGAAAGGAGTGTTTTGATAGCTCGATATATGTGATGGGTCCTTCCTGTCTCTTCTCTCTGTGACTCAGATGTCTGGAGATGGATGACATCTTGACACATGTTCCTTTTTGGAAATGTGATAAAGACAAAGACTATGTATGTGTATTAGGTGGGGAGGTGGGGCTGCCACTCATATTTTCTGAAACATCTTCCTCTTTGTGCCTGCGGGGTCAGAGGGGACTAAAGACATTAATGGTTGGAGGATACTCACTGACAGGCCAGTCTAGTTTGGAGGACAGGCATCCTTATTCAGAGTTGGGGGTCACCACCCAGGAAGGGGTCTGAGGTCCTCAGTTCTGTCTCCCAAAGAGTTCTTAACCCTGTTTCTGTCCTTTCCTACTATCTCTGTTCCAGACTGTTACTTGCCCCCACCCCACTGCACTATAGCTGTGTCTTCTCACCGTAACGATCCCTCCAATGCACCTTCCAACTGCTGTCAGAGCAATCTAAAATGTCAAGTGGCTCTGTTACCCCTCCTGCTTAGAATCCTTTAGCGATTTCTCATAGCTGCTTTGAAAAAGCCAGATTAATTTTGCTTTTTTACTCAGAAACCAACATTTTATTTATTTATTTTTAAAAGATTTTATTTATTTGAGAGAGAGCAGGGGCAGAGGGAGAAGCAGACTCTTAGCTGAGCAGGGAGCCCGATGTGGAGCTCAATCCCAGCACCGTGGGATCATGCCCTGAGCTGAATGCAGAAGCTTAACCGACTGAGCCATCCAGGCATCCCAATAAAGCTGTTTATTTTTAAAGTTAAAAGTTCTTGTAGTTAATAACTATAATTAGGGGGATGCCTGGGTGGCTCAATTGGTTAAGCTGCTGCCTTCGGCTCAGGTCATGATCCCAGGGTCTTGGGGTCGAGTCCTGCATCGGGCTTCTTGCTTAGTGGGAAGTCTGCTTCTCTCTCCACCTCTGCCTGCTTGTGCACTCTTTCTCTCTCTCTCACAAGTAAATAAAATCTTAAAAAATATATATATATAATTAGGATAGAATACTGATTTATTTATTACCCAGCCTTTTCTTTGAAGTCTCTAACTCATTCCCAAGGGTATTAAAGCATGTTGTTCAGTGTTCAGAATCTAACACATTCTTGACTCAACCTCTACTTCTAGAGTGCATGTAATATTAACATTCAGCAAATTCATACTGAGTGTTAAGCCCTGTCCTTGGCACCTGGATCAGCAAAGGAGACAATGACCCTGCCCCTATTCTCAGGGACTATTCTTTCCTGTCCAGGGTCCAACAAAACTCACCACCAGCCCCTGCCTTGGAGTTTTTTTTGTTTTGTTTTGTTTTTCAGATTTCACATAAGTGAAATCACACAATATTTGTCTTTTTCTGACTTATTTCACGTAGCGTAATACCCTTGTGCTTCATGTTAACGCAAATGGCAGGATTTCCTCCTTTTTTCATTGTAAATATATACACCACATTTTCTTCATTCATTCATCAATGGACACTTAGGTTGTTCTCATGTATGGGCTATCATGAATAATGCTGCTGTGAATGTGGGGTTGCGGATACCTCATTATGATTTCATTTCCTTTGGATATATACCCAGAAACGGGATTGCTGGATTATACGATAGTTCTGTTTTTAATTTCCTGAAGAAGCTTCATGCTGTTTTCCATAGTGGCTGTACCAATTTGCATTCTCATCAGCAGTGCACAGGGTTCACTTCTCTCTACATCTTCAACACTTTATCTTTTTTTTTTTTTTTTTAAGATTTTATTTATTTGACAGCGGGAGATGGAACACAAGCAGAGGGAGTGGGAGAGGGAGAAGCAGGCTCCCACTGGGCAGGGAGCCCAACACGGGCCTCTATCCCAGGACCCTGGGATCATAACCTGAGCCAAAGGGAGATGCTTAATGACTGAGCCACCCAGGCATCCCTATCGCTTATCTTTTTGATAATTGCCATTCTCACTGGTGTGAGGTGTGAGGTGTGAGGTGATAACTGACTGTGGTTTTGATTTGCATTTCCTGATGACTGGTGATGCTGAGCACCTTTTCATGTGTGTATTGGCCATTGGTAGTCTTTGGAAAAATGTCTAATTGGGGCCTTTGCCCATTTAAAAAAATCAGATTATTTGCTTTTTTGCTATTGAGTTGTTTGAGTTCCATTTATATTTTGGATATTAACCCCCTATCCGATAGAGAGTTTGCAGATACTTTCTACCATTCCATAGGTTGCATTTTCATTTTCTTGGTTGTTCCTTTTGGTGTGCAGAAGCTTGTTTGTTTTATGCAGTCCCACTTGTTAATGTTTGTTTTTGTTGCTTGTGCTTTTAGTGTCATATCCAAAAAATTATTACCAAGACCAATGTCAAAGTACTTCCTGTTTCTTCTAGGAGTTACAGTTCCAGATCTTATATTCAGTCTTTAACCCATTTTGAATTAATGCTTGTGAGTGGTGTAAAATTGGGGTCCAGTTTCATTCTTTTACATGTGAATATCCAATTTTCCTAATACCATTTAATACCTAATTTCCATTTCCATTACATTGAAGAGACTGTCCTTTCCCCACTGAGTATTCTTGGCTCCTTTGTCAAATATTAGTTGTCTGTATATGCATGGGTTTATTTCTGGGCTCTTGATTCTGCTCCATTGGTCTATATATCTGTTCTTATATCAGTTCTATACTGTTTTGAATACTATTGCTTTATAACATAGTTTAAATCAGGAAGTGTGATACTTCAAGCTTTGTTCTACTTTCTCAAGATTGCTTTGGCTATTCAGGTCTTTTGTGGTTCCATACAATTTTCAGGATTTTTTTTTTTTTTTTAAGATTTTATTTATTTATTTGACAGACAGATCACAAGTAGGCAGAGAGACAGGCAGAGAGAGAGGGGGAAGCAGGCTCCCCGACTAGCAGAGAGCCCCATTCAGGGCTCGATCCCAGGACCCTGGGATCATGACCTGAGCCGAAGGCAGAGGCTTTAACCTACTAAGTCACCCAGGCGCCCCCCATTACATTTTAATAGAGATTGCATTGACTCTATAGATGGCTTTGGGTAATACGGATATTTTAACTATTCTTCTTATTCATGAGCACAAAATATCTTTCCACTTACTTGTATCTTCTTCAGTTTCTTTCAGCAGTATCTTATGGATTTCATTGTATAGACCTTTCACCTTTTTGGTTGAATGTATTGTTAAGTATCTTTTTTGTTTTTGATGCTATTATAAATGGGATTGTTTTCTTTATTTTTCAGATAGTTTGTTAGTAGTGTATACAAACACAACTGGTTTTTATATGTTGATTTTTTATCCTGCAACTTTACTGAATTCAATTATTAGCTCTGTTTTTGTTTTTGTTTGTTTTTTTTGGGGGGGGTTAGCGTATTTAAGATTTTTTATATATAAGATGATGTCATCTGAACAGAGACAGTGTTTTGCCTCTTCCTTTCCAATATGGATGCCTTTTATTTCTTTTTCCTGCCTACTTGTTCTGGGTAGAACTTCTGGTAGTGGGCACCCTTGTCTTAGAGGAAAAGCCTTCATCCTTTCACCACTGAGTAGGATGTCAGTTGTGGACTTGTCATATATCATCTTTATTATATTGAGGTACATTTCTTCTATGCACACTTTGTTGAGAGTTTTTTTTTTTAATCATGATAGGATGCTGAATTTTGTCAAATGTTTTCTTTACACCTATTGAGATGATCGTATGATTTTTATCTTTCATTCTATAAATGAAATTTATTGCATTTATTGATTTTGGTATGTTGAAACATCCCTACATCCCAGGGACAAGTCCCACTTGATCATGGCATGTGATCCTTTTAACGTGCTGTTGAATTCAATTTGCCAGTAACTTGCTGAGAATTTTATATCTATATTCATCAGGGATATTGGTCTGTGGCTTTCTTATAGTATCCTTATCTGGCTGGCTTTGGTTGTGGGTAATGCTGACCTTATATAATGAATCTGGGAGTGTTCCTTCCTCTTCAGTTTTTGGAAGAGTTTGAGAAAGATTGGCATTAATTCTTTAAATGTTCAGTAGAATTCAGTGAAATAATCTGATCCTGGGATTTCTTTTTTGGGAGATTTTTGATTACTGATTCAAACTCCTTACTCTTTATTGGTCTGTTCAGATTTTCTATTTCTTCTCGATTCAGTCTTGTTAAGTTTTATGTTTCTAGAAATCTATCCATTTCTTCTTGGTTGTCCAATTTATTGGTATATAATTATTTACAGTGATCTGTTATGATCAGATATACAGATATACAGATAACACAGAAATACAGGTATTTCTGTGGTATCAGTTGAAATGCCTCCTTTTTCATTGATAATTTCATTTATTTGAGTCGCCTCTTTTTTGATTAGGTTAGCTAAAGGTTTGTCAATTTCATCTTTTTCAAAAACCAACTTTTAGTTTTGTTGATCTTTTCTATTGTTTTCCTATTCTCAGTTTTACTTATTTCTGCTGTAATCTTTATTATATCCTGCCTTCTGCTAATTTTGGGCTTAGTTTATTCTTATTTTTCTAGTTCTTTGATGTGTAATGTTGAGTTGTTTATCTGAGACCTTTATTTTTAATATAGACATTTACAGTTATCAACTTTCCTCTTAGAACTGCTTTTGTTGCATTCCATAAGTTTGGTGTGTTGTGTTTCTATTTTCCTTCGTCCCAAGATTTTTTAAATTTTTCTTTGTGATTTCTTCTTTGGTCTATTAGTTGTTCAGGAGTGTGTTGTTTAATTTCTATGTATTTTTTAACTTTCTAGTTTTCTTCCTTATTTCTTATTGAATTCTAGTTTTGTACCATTGTGGTTGAAAAGATACTCAATATAATTTCTATGTACTTGAATTTTTTGAGACTTGTTTTGTGGTCCAACATTCTATTCTGGAGGAATTTTCCATACACTTGTGAAGAATGTGTATTTTAAAACCAGACTTCTTAGCATGCATCAAAACCCCTATTTCTTTCATTTTTTTCCAGTTTCATTTTCTATTACTCTGACACTTACACTGTATTCAGCTATCTTGAGCTAGCTTAAATTCCCATGGATGAGCTTTCTTTCCATAAGCTTTATATTTCAGAGTAGATTTAGATTTATAAGAGTTGGAAAGATAATACAGACTTCCACTGATGAATTTCCATATTTTACTATTGTTTCCTCTTCCTGAAGGGATTACCTGCCCATGTTTGGCAAATTTCTACTCCTTTATATTCAGTCTTGATTTCTATTTGAGGGCTGTGCTGGATTGCCCCCAAAGTAGAAAAAAACACAAGCTTTGTGTGCTATCAAAGCAGGGACATTAATAATTAATGAGATAGGGAATTTAATATTTCCCTCCAAAGTGAGGGAAACCAGAATTTTGTGGTTCTTCTTTAAACTTATTTATGTTTTAGTTAATTTCTAATTCCGTGGCTGACCTTAGTGAATTTTCCCTCCCCCTCAGTTGTCCGAAACCCCTTTGTTTCCATTTCCTTATATACTGTTATATACTGTTGTCTCCTATAAATTGGACTGAATTCCTCCAAAAAGCCAATGTCATGAAAAACAAAACCAAAAAGGTAGGTGGGCTGTTGTAGATTTAAAAAGACTAGAGAGAGAACTGAATACAAGCGTGAAACTCAATTGTATCCGGAATTAAAACAAGCTCCAGATATTTAAAAAAACTTGGGGGGGGGGCACAAATGGAGAACTTTAAATATGGATGTGTATTAGATGATATTATTGAACTTATTAATTTTTTTAGATGTGTTAATAGTATTCCTTATTCTCAGGAAATGCACTCTGAGGTATTCTTGACATCTGCAATTTACTTTCAAATGATGCAGTGAGAATAACAGTGCTGTGCACCTTTAAGGAGCGGGAGTCTATCTTTGCCCACTGGACTGATATGGTTAGGTTAGGGCCCAACATTGTGTCGGGAACTTTCTAGAAGCTCCATAACTTCAATTGCGCCGAAGTAAAACATCGTAATTGGAATCATTTTCCCATTACCCCTTCCTTGCTCTACTGCTCTTCTATTCTTCTTGGAGGCGAAGTCACCTGAGAGAGGCTTCTGTCCCTCGGCGCTCTCCGTAGATAACCGAACCCTCATTGGCTGGGTGCGCTGACGTCTTAGTGTGGTGCTGCCGCATTTTTCAGAGGAGCTTGGATTCAGAGTCCCGGTTTTGGGTGGTCGACCTAAGCCCGGCTGTTGGAACAAATGGCTCAGAAACCGCTGCGTCTGTGAGTGACCATAGCTCAGAAACGCAAGTGCGCGCGCGAGTGTATGCTGGCCGGGGGCTCTCTCGTGCCTGGAAGAGAGGGGAAAAGGCAGGGGTGGGAGCGTGGTGGCGGTTCGTGAGCTCCGATCCCGTCTTAGCTCGGCCGGAGCCGGTCTCCTTTCGCTTCCGAGAGGGGACTCTTGGAGACACACGCTGGGAGAGGCGGAAGCGTCCAGCGTCAGGCTTAGGCTTTCCTGGACCCTGACACCTTTCTCCTCTACTTTTCCCCACACCCCACTTATGTATTGATGAAAATAAGTTGCCGTGGGCTCCACTGGTGGGTCCTTGTCAGTTGCGAACAGACGAGCTAGCTAGTTCTCCTGCGCAGGCGCACTTTTTTGGGAGGCGCGGCGCTGGAGTGAAGCTACACCATCCATCGGTGCATCCATGGACCCGTTGAACAAATATTTATTGAACAGTTGCAGTGTACCAGGCATTGTGCTAGACACTGCACAGATGGAGTTCCTGCCTTAATGGAGCTCAGAGTCTTGAGTAGATATTAATCAAAGAATCCAGATTAATGTAAAATTACGGTCGTGATAAATGTCGGTAAGAAAAGCTCCACGGTTCTGGAAGAGAGTATAAAAGGGGATTTGGCTTATTATGAGGAATCAGGAGAGGGAGGATTGAGCCTTGGTTAATATTTTTGTCTTTATTCTAAAGTCATCGAAATGTTTAAGAATTCCTTGGCAGGATCAGATTTTTGTTTTGGAAAGCGATTCTGGCTGCAGTGTGAGAACAAATTAAAGCCAAAGAAGTGGGCAGCTAGGATTAGGTAGAGTGATGGCAGAAGCAAAGTGCTGGGATTCAGGGCTTATTAAGGAGATGAAATTAACAGGGCTTGGAGATGGTTTGGCTGTGAGAAGGAGTTGGCACTGTGGGGTCCAAAATTTCTGCCCCTCATTGGGAAAGGAAGCACTGGAAAAGGGCCTGTTTGGGGAGATGATGAGCTTTGAGATGTCTTGTGATGTACAAACTGGATGATGGCTCTCTGAGAAACAATTATAATTCCATGTGACAACTTCTATGATAGAGGGAGCACCTGGAATTGGTGACTGATAGGGACTGGAGGACTTCCTAGAGGAGGTGGTGCTCAGGAGGTAAATAAAAACACCTAGTAGTTTATTACAGAGCTCTCTGAGATGCTCTATGGGTTTCTGAAGTTTGAGAAGAAAGTGACTTTCTGAGCCAGTTAAGAGGGCTTTAGAGATGTGCTGGCCTTGAAGGATGGGAAAAAATTGGATTCAGGGTGGGTAGGGTCGGGCTGTTAAAAGAGGTATGGCAGAGGCAGAGAATGATCAGATTGACAGTAGGGGAAGTTTCTGTTACGGAAACTTGGAGAAAGCCCTGGGGAGAGGGACCAAAGACTTGTGGAAGCCTGTGGCTCTGCAGGCAGTGGAGTTCTCTTAATGTTTTTGAGGAAAGAACATTAAATTGTTGGCTTTATATAGGATGGTTAGGAAGAAGAGTAGGCATTAGAGGAAATAAATGTAAGCGCACTCCCTATGTTATATCCAGTACCTGATTCATTAGATCTTTGGCTGATTCTGCCTCTGCCTTATCACAGGACTCTCCGTGGCTCTGCCTCAGCATATCCTCCATTCCTCCCTCCTCCCTCATTTCTCTCTCCATTTCTCCAGTTCAAATTGTGTTCATGTGCTCCAAATTCTAAATTTTTCATCATTTCTCTCCTTCACATCTTCATTCAATATTGCCCCTTTGCTGTTATTTTTGCTTATAGTTACTTGTTTCTCCAGACCATCTTACACTGTTACTGAAATGAACTTAAAAAAAAAAAATACAGATTTTATTTATTTATTTGACAGAGATCACAAGCAGGCAGGGAGAGAGAGGAGGAAGCAGGCTCCCTACGGAGCAGAGAGCCCGATGCCCGGCTCGATCCCAGAACCCTGGGATCACGACCTGAGCCGAAGACAGAGGCTTTAACCCACTGACCCACCCAGGTGCCCTGAAGTGAACTTTTTAAAACATATTACTAGCCAGCTTGAAAATGTTCAGTGATATGGACATGCCAGAAAGACGTAGTGGCCAAACAGTAAGAACTGTAATATTTCAAGATGAGTTCAAAGACATTAAGAAATGGTATGAGAGGGGCGCCTGGGTGGCTCAGTGGGTTGAGCCTCTGCCTTTGGCCCAGGTCATGATCTCAGGGTCCTGGGATGGAGCCCCACATCCGGTTCTCTGCTCAGCGGGGAGCCTGCTTCCCCCCCTCTCTCTGCCTGCCTCTCTGCCTGCTTGTGATCTCTGTCAAATAAATAATATATATATATATATATATATATTTATAAAAGAAATGGTATGAGAAATAGAAAAACCGTGGAAGTCAGAATTCTAAAAACTCAGAAATGAGTTGATAAAACAAGTTACTTTACAACTTAGGGCCAGTCTGTCTTGCAAACCTCAGCTCTGGCCACTTTCTGCCTCTCTGCCCCTTAACAATTTACACATTTCTCCTATTGTAGCCTTTTTCATGTACATTTTTATTAGAGTATCTCCCTTTTTGAGGTTTGAACTGAGTCCTTTTCCTCTTTGTACTCCTAGCGTGTTCTAGCTACTGGGTGTATTGCCTTAGCATATTATAGGTGTCTGGTACATCATTTTGGGGTGGATGGTTGATAGTGGCAGTGGAAAGGAAAAGGGTGGAATGAATGTGAAAGATGTTTGGAAAAGGGGATTGATGAGCCATGATGACTGGATAGGGGATTTTTGACTCTTGGCGACCAATTGGATAATACAGCCATTTACAAAGCTTGGGAATTGAGGAGAAGAAACTGCTTTGATTTGCTGTTTGATTTGGTTCGATAAGCTAACCTGTAGTTGTGGCGAGTAGAAGGTTTTAGTGACTTTTAGGTGGAGCTGCCCCATGGTAAGTAATAGTTCTGAACCTCTCTGGTAACCTCAGAGAGACTGGGTCACATATTCACCAGATCCGGGAAGGCTAGTGTGTATGAAACCCAGCAGGCCCATTCATGTTTCCTGAATTGCCTTAACATGTATCTCTTGTTCGCAGCTTGGCTTGTGGAGATGTTGAAGGAAAGTTTGATGTTTTGTTCAACAGAGTTCGAGCAATTCAGAAGAAAAGTGGAAACTTTGATGTAAGACATTTCCTGTTACTGAATCTAATTTTACTGTTATTGTCAAATGTACTAAATAGAGTTTGGACTCCTTTATTCCTTTCTCGATGGAACACACATGCTCCTTTTTTGTGAGACTGAGTTCCTTTTGTGAGCATAGGAACTTAGTAGCTGTGGAATGGTAGGGAAGGGGAGACTTCTTTACCTTTTAATACTTTTTGAATTTGAATCTAATTACTTTCTTACTGTGCACAAAACTGAAAACAGAGCAGCAAAACCTCCGTAGGTGATTCTAAGCCCTGGGTTTGGGAACCGCAAATGTATTCCATGAGTGTATGGTATGGATTAAGTCAGATAACATGTGCAAATGCTTCACTAATTCAAGAGGCTTATATAAATGTTATGTAGGATCGCCACCTAGACTCTAAACCCCTAGCAAACAGAAGAGTATTCTAGGTTAAAGATGGAGTAAAGACAATGGCAGGAAGTGTGTTTTTTTGCCCTGTATCTCTGAGGGTATCTAATACTCAATGTCTTGTGTTTCGAGAGAGATTCTTGGAAGTAGATTTCTCCATTTTTCCTTGACCCCCACTTCCCCGTCCCAACTGAAGTCTGATGGCCAGTGAGCCAAAATTCAGTGATTTGTAGAATCAGATCAACTACCGCAATTGTTGCTGAAGAATTATGTGTTGTGAGTCTGCAGATTGATGAAGGAAAAATACCTACTTTGAGGCCATTAAGTAGAATAATTAGCTGAATTATGTTACTATCTATTATGTACTATTTGATAAAAAAAATCTCATATATCTGTTTAAAAAACTCATTTTAGCTGCTGTTGTGTGTAGGAAATTTCTTTGGCTCCACTCCAGATGCTGAATGGGAGGAGTATAAAACTGGCATCAAGAAAGGTATAGAAATTATTTTTATTTAACAAATGATTTCTAACAAAGTTGCAAGGTTACATAATTCTTGCTGGGTTCTTTTCACACATACTAGTTATTTAAGAATTTCCCTTGGACCTCCTCATTGAGCTGGGAAGGATGCCTGTGCATCTAAATGTTCACATTTCAAATTTGGTTGGATTTAGTTTAGGAAAAGAATTCTCAGGGTGCCTGGGTGGCTCAGTCAGTTGAGCATCCAACTCTTGATTTAAACTCGGGTCATGATCTCAGGGTTGTGAGATCAAGCCCTGCTTTGAGCTCTGTGCTCAATGGGGAGTCTGCTTGAGGCTTCTCTCTCTCTCTCTTTCTGCCTTTCCCCTCACTCATGCTCATGTGCACACTCTCTCTCCTTCAAATAAATAAATCTTAAAAAAAAAAAATTCTCTTCTAAGTAGGCAGGAATTGAAGAAATTCAACCACATGTATCCTTTCCTTTTTCCAGTTTGAGTGTTTTTTTTTTAATGAAGTTCTTTATGGTCTCTGTTTTCCTTACTATACATTAACCATCCTCTTAGATGTCATTTCATCAACTAGTGATAATATAAAATAGTCAGGCCATGGGTAGGGTAGGATATCCTAAGTGGTGAGCACATTCCACAAATAGGATTGCAGATTCATTACTTTTGCTATGATTATTTTTCCTATGGGGAAATATTTCTCAAATTCCAAAGCAGATCTGGTAACTGTATGTTGTCATGTCTGTTTCTCTCACCAGTTCCTATTCAGACGTATGTACTGGGTGCTAATAACCAGGAAACAGTAAAATACTTCCAAGATGCTGATGGGTGTGAGTTAGCTGAAAACATTACGTATCTGGGTAAGTTTGTATTTTTTGTGTTTGAAATTCACATAATAAAGTGTCCCAGGAATCAGCCTCCTGGGAAATTTGTGGCTCGATTCTTCTGCCGTTACTGTTGAGAGAATGGGGTTCTTTCCCAAAGTCTTTGTCTATACCCTCAAGACTCTGGCATTTTTTTCCTTTGTAGTCTTTCCCAACTTTCCCCAATCTCCTTGCACTCCCATGACCCAGTATATACTCCTGCAGCCAACCAGAGGAATCAACTATTTGACTATAGTATAGGGAGTACTTAAGGTATAAATTTTGTTGAAAAAAATTCCATGTATGTGGTCTCACCATGTAACATTGCTAGGTATATACAGCTTGTTTGTTAGAATCCTAACTAGCTATAGCTGTGTGTCTCACTAAACTTTTGGAAATTCAAATATTCAGTGCTGATCCTCACATTTTCCCCTCCCTTTGTCCTTTCTTAGGTTCCTGGTCCACTTTTTAATTTCAGGTTAAAGTTGTTCCCTCTTTAGCCCCCTGAATCTCTTTTAGTGGTTCTTTTTAATGTCTGCCCATTTAAAAAAGCACTGTCAGATTTTTTGTTTTCCCCTCACGGGCTGTCAGTCTATGGCTTCTTATTTTTATCTAAAATGAGTCCATTGCTCTTCCCATTTCCTCTTTCTTGGTCTCTTACTTCTCCTGAAAGCCTCTACAATTCTTTGCTGTCTGTGTCCTCCCCATCCTTCCCCACCGTAGTCCATCTTGGCCTTTAGTCTCTGCGTCTGGCTGGTGCTCTTATGTAAGCAATCTTACTCATCTTGCTTCAATCACACAGGGCACATTTAGGCAAAAAATTGATGGACAGATTTTTGGTTGTTGTTGTTGTTGTTAAAGATTTTATTTATTTGAAACAGAGAGAGAGATCACAAGTATGCAGAGAGGCAGGCATAGAGAGAGAGAGGAGAAAGCAGGTTCCCCGCTGAGCAGAGAGCCCGATGCGGGCCTCGATCCCAGGAGCCTGAGATCATGACCTGAGCCGAAGGCAGAGGCTTAACCCACTGAGCCACCCAGGCGCCCTTGTTTGTTGTTTTTAACCATTGTTGCGAGATACATCTTTTGAAATCCTTCTGTTGTATATCTTAACAAAGGTCTGACTTGTGGCAGTTCTTGTAGTAGTTATTAGATTTGGATTAAGATCGCTGCTGTGGATATTTATGGTAGCTGTTTTGCCATATGAATTTAGTGCCAGGAGTGGAGAGACCGTGGAGGTATTTGGGTTATTTCTGTAAAAGGTATTTTTTTGAGATCTAGTAGGAAGAGCCAACAATGAACTTGATAGTGAACATGTGATAGTGAGCTTGAAGTCTTGGCAGAACGTCCAACATATAGTTGGAAGTGATCTTTCTAGAGTGTATCTTTCAAGGTCAATGTGGAGGAGTAGGCTTTGGGGAGTTGGTCCCATAAACATGAAAAACAAAGCTGAGTAGGATCAAATTGTTTCAGAGGAAATATAATGAGAAGGGAAGCACCACTCTGTGGTGTGGGCAAATATCTTCATTGAGGGAGTAGGCAAAGAGCTGAAAATGGTTAGGACAGTGTTGGGAGAGGTAAAGATATCAAGTTCATAGACTCTAAATGAAGAGAGACTGGTTCCTGAGACCAGGAGAGGCCATTGGCAGTTAGTTACAGGGTGATTCATGACCTGTAAGAGAATGGCGGGAGAGGGAAACCAGAGTGCAGTGGGTTTAGGAACCAAGAGGTAAAGCACTTAGAGAGCATGGACTGCTCTTTTGAGAAATTGGAAACAGAAGACAAGGAAGTTTCTTTTTCAGTTAGTGTGTGTGTTCCTTTCTTAGGTTTCTTTTTTGGTCTGTGTTCCTTTATCAGGTCACATGTGTATTATTGTCTTGGTCCTTTATTAATTAGTATGTCTCTTAGAGTCTTTAGTACTCTCTTCTCTGAGGGGAGAGAGCCAGCTGAGAAGAGATTCAGTAAGTGAAAGGAAGGTGAAAGTTGGAGCAGGGTCTTGAAGGCAACAGGAAGAAATGGAGTCAAAGGCCCACACCAGGAATAAAGTTAAAAGGGAGTAGAGTCTTTAGTTTTTCCCAGTTGCTGTTTCCACATGTTTTCCTTCTGTCAGACGCTGCTGCCTGTGTGACGAGCGTACGCATTCTAGACTGTACTTTCCTCAGAACTGCTGCTTGATTCTTTTACTGCCTCTCCCTGGGTCCAGGTGTCTGGGTTTCTTTTAGCCATGTAGAGTCTCCTCTAGAAGGCAGGAAGGCTTTTTCTTACTCAGTGCTTCCCAGCTTTTTTCATTCGTAAGGCCCCAGGGGTAAACCCGCAGAAGGGCTGCTCTCCCTGAATGGGATTGTGGTTGCAGCCATCCACCCCTGAGACCCTGCAGCCAGAAAAGGGCTTGTTCAGACCCGCTGAATGGCAGGGAGGTACGGGGCTCGTGGCATGGGGAGAGAGATTCATCATAATAATATTTCATTCTGCAGTTTTGACTAAAACTTGTCTCTTTTTCTTTGAACATAGGGCGTAAAGGCATCTTCACTGGAAGCTCGGGACTGCAGATTGTGTACCTCAGTGGGACGGAGTCCTTGAATGAACCAGTCCCAGGTTACAGTTTTAGTCCCAAGGATGTGTCTACCCTGAGGACAATGCTGTGTTCAACATCCCAGTTTAAGGGTGTTGATATCTTGCTCACATCCCCATGGCCCAAGTATGTGGGGAACTTTGGGAATTCTTCTGTGAGTAGTGCTTGTTCAGTTGGAATTTCTATAAGCAAATTGCACTGGCTTAATTGGGGCTTTTTCCTCCTTTTTTTTTTTTAATTTTATTTATTTGATAGCATAGAGAGAGCGAGAGAGAGAGTGTGCGCATGAGCATGAACATGGGGAGGGGCAGAGGGAGAAGCCAACTCCCCATTGAGCGGGAGCCCAATGTGGGGCTCGATCCCAGATGCTGGAATCATGACCTGAGCTGAACGCAGACACTTAACTGACTGAACCACCCATGTGCCTCTTTTTGTTCTTTATATTGAGTATTTCAGCTCTTAGTACCTTTCAGTAGGAATTTTTTGTAAATTATTTCAGGATACTTCAAACTCTATCAACTAACCAAAGCAAAAACTTGGAAACTGGTTGATGTTACGAAAGCACAGTTCACAGATGAAATTGCTGAAATCTTAATTATAAATGAATGATTCTTTAAATTATATTTTCTGCTTCAAGTGGCTTCTTTCAGGCTTCCCCTTAATATGTTTTGAGGGCTCAGGAGCACCTGGGTGGCTCAGTTGATTAAGTGACTGCCTTCAGCACAGGTCATGATCCCAGGGTCCTGGGATCGAGCCCTGGGTCAGGCTCACTGCAGAGCAGGAAGCCTGCTTTTCCTTCACCCTCTGCTGCTCCCCCTGCTTGTGTGCTCCTGCTCTCTCTCTGTCAAATAAATGAATAAAATCTTTTTTAAAAAAACACGTTTTGAGGGTTCACTAATTTTTAGTGAAAAGATTTATAGTTAGTGGCAGCTCTGCAGTTGTATTTTTCTTACCTTCTGTTCCACATTATAGTATTTAGCTTTCAAAATATCTTTTAATGGAGTCATTATGGGATAAGGCGTAGTGATCTCAAAATGGGAAATGAGATGTTGAAAACTTGATATTTCTCTGATGTGAAAGCTTTAATGTTGGGATGCTTTGTAGCTCACTCTTACATTTGATCTTAATATTTTTTTAAATAATCTAGAAGAGGATATATACAAGGTTGGTGAGTCATCACATTGGTGGAAATAAGCCTAAGGAAGATCTTGAAAGGTTATATGTGAGGACAGAAGGCATCTGAGTTTCAGTGAAGGAAGAATGCATTTAGAGACAAATACCAATTAATGGATGCAGAGGTATCAGTAATGATCCCGAAAAGGGTCTTCTGTCAACTTCAGTGTCACGTGTCTGTGAGCAAAAAGGCCAACAAGATACCAGGCATTGTCAGGCGGGATGTTGAAAGGAAAAGGGACAGTGCTCTCCTCCCCTTCTATAAATCCATGGCTCTTCTTCACCTCAATTCAAGGGGCAGTGCTGGCTGCAGTGAGAAGATACGGTGAAGCTAGGGAAGGTGCAGAGAACGAGGTCTGAGTTGCTGGTGGAAGGGAGAAAGAAAGATGAGAAAAATGAGAACCCTTCATTTTGGGGTGCTAACAAGGATTTTGATTAAAGTTTATAAATGACTACGTAAGATCTTAATAGGGGATAAAATAATTTAGTTTACCAGTCTCTAAGATACTACAACTCACCTCAAGGCTGATTCCTGCACTTAAGCAGAAACCCGAAGGAAGCAAGCATAGCACATAAGGAAGAAATTCTTGCTTTACTTAGTGGAAAACTAATTTTGGTAATTTCTTTATTTCCAGATAGTACCTTCTCTTAAGTTCCAAAATAATATTATGGATGAGAGATCTCACAATTTATTGTTAATG
This sequence comes from Lontra canadensis, assembly GCF_010015895.1. Lineage (NCBI taxonomy): Eukaryota > Metazoa > Chordata > Mammalia > Carnivora > Mustelidae > Lontra > Lontra canadensis. The sequence continues at coordinate 17,885,021 of NW_022630997.1, forward strand.
AAAGCTAGGGATATGTGGGAAAAAGCCTAATATTTTTCTTTTTTTAGATTTTATTTATTTGACAGAGAGAGAGATCACAAGTAGGCAGAGAGGCAGGCAGAGAGGGGGGGAAGCAGGCTTCCCACTGAGCAGAGAGCCCGATGTGGGGCTCAATACCAGGACCCTGAGACCATGACCTGAGCCGAAGGCAGAGACTTAACCCACTGAGCCACCCAGGTACCCCAAGCCTAATATTTTTGATAGACTTTATGTTACGGACTTTAACAAGGGCGTGGTTGTGTCCTTCCACAAACCACACCTTTCTTGACTGAAGCAAAATAAAGGATTGCATGCTTATGTCATGAAGTCCTTGAATATTCCATTCCAAATAATCTGAATAATCTGTGGATCCCAGGGGCCCTGAAAGCTAGCTTTTAATTTTTATATTTTGCATTGACTAGGACTGTCTGCATTGTTGGAACTACAGGTGCACAACAAAGCAAATTATAGAAGCGAAGTATTTGGGCTCCAGGGAGAGAAATCAGTTTCCCAAAAAAGACCCTAATAAATCCTACTTTGGGTATTATATGGAGAGCTTATCTTACCTTTAACTCCTGGCATCAAGTAGTTGTTCCTATCTCTGCATTTATAATAGCCCAGTTCCTCTTAATATGTTTGAGATTTCTCTGATTGCCACAAATATGCAATTCATTATCTGAATCCTACTGCCTACACATGTATCGACATTAAAAATTTTAAAGTCATTTTAAAGTGTCTTGTTATTTGCCTGCTTTTCTTGGTGACTTTTAGGTCCATTATGATGACTGAATTTCTGTTTACCAGGGAGAAGTGGATACCAAAAAATGTGGCTCTGCTTTGGTGTCCAGTCTGGCCACAGACTTGAAACCAAGATACCATTTTGCTGCTTTGGAAAAGACCTATTATGAGAGGCTTCCTTATCGGTGAGTGGCATTGCATTATTTTGGCTTTTTAAAGAATTTGCCTTGGATCTTCTGTGAGACCTTCTCTTGCCCATCTTAGTCATGTAACATCTTCATTCATTGTACTTATTCAGGCACTAAAGTGAGTAGCTCTTAAATTACTTAGCTCTTCTCAGTTTATTTCCTAATTTGCAATACAAGTGATTGGACTGTATACAACCCTTTAAAGGTGTGCAGGTCTGAAGTAACAATACTGTTAAATCCTCACAGCTTCACGTAACACACAGTGTGTCCTTTTTTGATCAGGTCAAATAGGTACCTTTTATATAGTCTTCAAAATTCATGTCTCAGCCTAATAAGAAGTATTTCAACTTGAGAATCAAGAACTTGTATCAATTTTTTCCCCCTTTTTTCATAGTTTTGAGTTTGGAAGTTAGTAGAGTTTTTAAAGCATGTCTTGTAGAGACGATAAAACCAGTGTTTTGTAAGTGATAGAATTAAGTTAACTCTAAATTATCTTCACTGGTAAAGAGCATGGATAATTTTGAAAATAATCTGTAGAAACTTTTTTTTTTCCCCCAAAGAGTGTTGTTTGAAAGTTCAAAAATACAGGCAAGCAAGGGAAGAAAAAAACCAAAAACCCTATCCTTCCACCGTAATCCCAAAGCCCAAGATATAATCATAAATATTACAGCTTTTTCTGTTTTATCTTAATATATGCCTTCTAGAAAAGCATATTGTTCTCTAAAACCCTGCACTAAAAACAGAGGTTATGGAAACAAACCTGTCAAAACCTGTCGAACTTTTTTTTTTTTTTTTTTAACTTACCTAGCTTTTAAGGATCTGAATACACATTTCCCTGGAGAACGTATACCAGTGGACAGTAGGCACATGAAAAGATGTTCCAGCCTTAGCAATTAGGGTAATTTAAATCTAGCCCACAATGAGAGATCACCTGACATCCGCTAAGATGGTTACGGTCAAAAAGGCAAATAATAAGGTAGTGAGGATGTGGAGGAATTCGAATCCTTGTGTGTTGTTGGTGGCGATGTAAGAAGGTGGAGATGCTTTGCCAAACCTTTGGCAGTTCCTCAGAGTTACAGAGCTACTATCTGACCCAGCAATTTCACTCTTGTTCCAAGTGAAGTGAAAACGTTGACCCGTGCAAAAACTTGTACACAAATGATCATAACAGCATTATTCGTGATAGACAAAAAGCAGAAACAACCCCGATATCTATCATCTGATGAATAGGTAAAGAAAAAGTGATATATCCATACCTTGGAATGTTACTCAAGAAAAAGAAATGGAGTACTGATAGGTGCTTCATGGGTGAACCTTGAAAACATGCCACATCAAAGAAGCCAGGCGCAAGAGACCACATGTATGATTCCATTTATATAAAATGTCCAGGGTTGGGGGGGGACAAGGTGGTGAAGTAGGAGACCTAAATTTCATCTGGTTCTAGGAATTCAGCTAGATAGTTATCAAACCATTCTAAACACCAACAAACTCAACAGGAGATTGAAGAGAATACCAGCAATTCTGTGAACAGAAAGCCACCCACTATCTGGAAGGTAAGAGGTGCAGAGAAGTGAATCCGAGGCAGTATTTGGGAAGATAGACTGCGGGGAAAGGGAGCCTCTGTCAGCCGGCTCCCCGCAAGGGATAGAGCAGTGGAGCCCAAAATCAGAACTTTTAGAAGTCTTGAAATAGGGCTCCACATATGTGGGATATATGGCTTCAAAGAGTCAGAATTTATTTTCTTTGTTGGCTTTGTTAGCTCAAAAGTCCATGCTTCAAATGGATACACACTAAACCACACATCTCTGAGCTAACAGCTCGTATTAGTTAGGAATGTTTCTGGCTTCCAGGAACAGAAAGTGTGATTAATGGTAGCCTGGGCAGTAGACACGGAAGTTTTTGAAACGATGAGGAGTATGGAGGTACTTGTAGGTTGGTACAATGACTTAGCAATATGTTCAAACATCTAGGAATCAGGATTTTCCTGTCTTGTTCCCTCCACCCTCAGTATATTTGTTTTTTGCCCTCATGGTTGTCATGCTCCACTGAGGGACGTTGCTCCAGGGACTAACCGGGGCAGAACAGTAGGTGGGACAGTGTGGTCTCAAGATCCTTGGGGTCACAGAAAGACTGGGTGGGGGTGTGAGGGTGGCAGAGCTCCCAGAGCGGGGAAGCCAGCTCCAAAGTCGGAGCTGAGGAGTGGCCTCTCAGCTTGGAGTTGCCATAAAGCATGATCTGCGGCACAGCAGAGGCCCAGCCAGCGGCAGATCTGAGGAGACCCCCCCTTCCTCCCCTGGGAGGAGCAGCCAGGAGTGCACTGCAGGAATCTGCTGAGTTTGGAGACTGCAAACAGGGCCATGAGCCAGAGATAGAGACACTCTGTCACAGGCCGGGTGAGCACGGAGTGCGGCTAGAGACCAAGGAGGTAGGAGTGGTTGACTGCTTTTCTCTGAGGGCGCACGGGACAGGGGTGGGGAAGGTGGGGGGGATAGGGACTGGGAGGCCGCCATTTTCATTCCCATCCTTCGAAGCTGTATGAAAAGCCTTCTGGGAATAAAAACTACAGAGAATAAACCGGAGCAGATTATTTAGCCTGGCCCCTGGCAAGGGCAGTGCAATTCTGCCTCAGGCAAAGACATTTGAGAACCACTGCAAGAGGTCCCTCTCCCAGAAGATCAGCAACAACATCCAGCCAAGACCAAGTTTACTGATCAATGAGAACTGCAAAACTCTAGCACTAGGGGACTACAGCACAGAGAATGCATGGCTTTTTCCTCCATGATTCTTTAGTCTTTCAAAGTTAATTTTTAAAATTTTCTTTATTTTTTTTCTTATATATTAAAAATTTTTTCTTCTTTCCTTTTGCAACCAATCTTATCAATTCCTTTTTTTAAAATCTTTTTTAATTTTCATTTTTACAGTCATATTCTACCCCTTCATTGCATTTAACCTTATTTTTTGTATATATATGTTTTTCTTTCTTTAAAATTTTGGGATACACTTTCTTCTAACAGACCAAAATATGCCTCAGATCTAGTGTATGGCTTTGTTCTAGTCTCCCACCTGATCACATTGTCTCCCTTTTTTCTTTTTTTTAATATTTTTTCCTTTCTTTTTTCAACAAACTTCTTATCAATTCCTATTTTAAAATCTTTTTAAATTTTCATCTTTACAGTCATATTCCATCCCTTCATCGTATTTACCCTTTTTTTGGTATATATGTATATATGTTTTTCTTTCTATATGAAATGTCCAGAATAGGCAAATACATAGAGATATGTACAGGGCTAGTTGGAGGGGTAGTGGGGAGTGATTGCTAATTGGTACAGAGTTTCTTTCTCTGGTGATAACAATGTTCTAAAATTAAATTTTGGTGGTGGTTGCACAGCTCTGTGAATATGCTAAAAAGTATTGAATTGGGTAGTTTGGATGGGTGAATTGTATAGTATTTGAATTAGAGCTTAAGATATGTTCCATATATACAATGGAATATTATGCCTCCATCAGAAAGGATGAATACCCAACTTTTGTATCAACATGGATGGGACTGGAAGAGATTATGCTGAGTGAAATAAGTCAAGCAGAGAGAGTCAATTATCGTATGGTTTCACTTACTTGTGGAGCATAAGGAATAACACAGAGGACATTAGGAGAAGGAAAGGAAAAGTGAGTTGGGGGAAATTGGAGGGGGAGACAAATCATGAGAGACTGTGGACCCTGAGGAACAAACTGAGGGTTTTGGAGGGGAGGGGGGGTGAGGGGTTAGGTGAGCCTAGTGGTGGGTATTAAGGAGGGCACGTATTGCATGGAGCACTGGGTGAGGTGCATAAACAATGAATCTTGGAACACTGAAAAAAATAAAATTAAAAACTGTTAAAAAAACACGACAAAGAAACCTGTGCAACCTTTCAGCCAGAGCTGTAACAAAAACCCATACCCAGCATAATAAAAATACTAAATGTAGGTAAATTTCCACTAACATTTGCACTTCAAATTATAGTCCACGCTTTGCTTTCCTGTATTTTGAGTGTTACTATGTTTTTCCTTCCTTTGAGGAGCATTTTAAAAACACCATTCACCGGTGCCTGGGTGGCTCCGTTGGTTAATTGTCTGACTCGTGATTTCCGCTCAGGTCAGGATCTCATAGGTGATGGGGTCCAGCCCCTGGTCAGGCTCCGTGCTCAGTGGGGAGTCTGCTTGAGATTCTCTCCCTCCCCTGACTCATGCACATGTGCGCGCTCACTCTCTGTTTCAAATAAACAAACAAATAAATCTTAAAAGGGGTAGTATCCTTCATCAGTCATTTTTATTTTAAAATAAATGAGAGAAACATTTTAATGGCTTTTTGTGGGAACTTGCAGTTTCCCTGTAGTACTAGTTTTCTATCGCTATTGTACAAATTGCATAAACTTTGTGGCTAAAATAATCCTATTTATTATCTCAGAGTTTTGTAGCTCAGAAGTTGGACATGGACATCACTGGGCTAAATACAAAGTGTTAGCCAGGTTATGTCAGTTCTACCCAGGCAATCCAGGATCATCTCCCTATCTTAAGGGTAGCAGATTAGCAACTGATTAATTCCATCTCTCACCTTATTCCTCTTTGCTGTATAAGCTGACATTCACAGGTTATGGGGATTAGGACATGAACATCTTTGGGGAGCTAGTGTTTTGCCTGTCACACCTGGGTAGCCTAACAGTGGGAAGTATTAGCAGTTCTTGAGGCCATTGCCCTAGTCACTACTTGCAGTAAAGAAAGACACTTCCATAGGACATTCAGCTGTTTTCCCTTAATGTCTTCATGTACTATTAAATCTTCTATTTAATTATGAGTAAACTTGTTTCAGTCATTTTAAAAGTTTCATATGAAACAGCATGACTTTCACCTTAATACTGACATCAGTTCCATTTACCGATTATGAATCTATTTCCTCTCTTTAAAGAAATGGGTTATAGCAGACAAACTGTATTTTGGCTTATTTCCTTTTAGTAATGTGAATTTAAAACAAGTATTTGTATTTGTTTATATACAATGGTATTATGCTAGATTTTTTAAAATAAAATTATATTTTTTGACAGACTCAGGAAATTTCTGTAGCATGAGGAAAGGAAAGCACTCTAAGGGTTGGCATTTGTATTAACAGTCAACTCACTAAAATTAAAAAATATATATAATGCTGTAACTTTTCTCTTTTTAAAAAAAGATTTTATTTATTTATTTGACAGAGATCACAAGTAGTCAGAGAGGCAAGCAGAGAGAGAGAGAGGAGGAAGCAGGCTCCCTGCCGAGCAGAGAGCCTGATGTGGGACCCGATCCGAGGACCCTGAGATCATGACCTGAGCCGAAGGCAGAGGCTCAACCCACTGAGCCACCCAGGCGCCCCAGTAACTTTTTTCTTTTAATTATTAAATAATAGTTGCTCAGTGTACAATACTTGTAAAACAGAAAATCTCAATAAAGTGTTTTGGTGTATTCATTTATATTTTTTCTGTAAAATTATATAGACACTCACGTGTTTTTATATTTTTCCTAGAAAAGTGAAATCTTACTATAAATTACTGTTTGAAGCATATTTTCTTCTCTTAAAACTTTTTTCTATTTGGCTTTCATTATTATAGCCTTTATTTGGTTAGTTTTTGTTTTTGTTTTTGTTTTTTTGAGAAGAGAAGAGAAAACATGGAAAAGGGGCTGGGGATAAAGGGAGGGAGAAAGACTCTTAAGCAGGGTCCATGCCCAGTGATCATGACCTGAGCTGAAATCAAAAGTCCTACACTTAACTGTCTGAGCCATCCTATTATATCCTCTTTCATAGCTTTTTATTACGCACAAAAAAAAAAAAATAGTATAGTGAACTCTCCTGTACTCGTCACCCAACTTGAGCAATTATTATTTTGCCAATTTTACAACTCTTTTAAAACCAAATATTGGAGTTTTTGGAGTTTGTGTTTTTCAAATACGTGATCTTGTTTTCTTCTACAAATATCCCTGTTGAGTTAGGGATGACTATCCTACTGGATTTATAGGTGACATCTGAGATTATGTTACTGGTGGTGATGGATTTAGGATCTGTGCTCTCTTGGTCCCACTGAGTACATATTTTATAATTGTAAATCAAAATTAAAGTTTTTGGTGACCTGTTGTCTGTTAAATGTATTGTAGAAACCACGTCGTTCTACAGGAAAATGCACAGCATGCCACCAGGTTCATAGCTCTGGCGAATGTTGGAAATCCAGAAAAGAAAAAGGTAAAGATTTGAGTGTTTGGTCATAGGTTAATATTCACTTTCTGCCTGATAAATGTTCCTCCTGCCAGTTCGGCATTCAGATCTTACTTCTTTCCAATTGCAAGGTTTCAGCATTTCAGTGACTCCTTTGTGAAGATAGAGTAATGAAAGGTCAGGTTTCCTTGAGTCTTTTGTAGGGGATTTTAAAGACGGGTTTGGGAAAATGAGCCCAGTGAAACCAAGGCAGACTGTCCAATGAATGATATTCCTTTCTTCCCACATCCGTGTGGTTGACTTTGTAAGTATTCATGAGTTTGCCCTCAGATGGTACTCTTGCTTTGCTTCTTTTGGCACCTTCATTCAGCAGAAATAATAGCCTTGATAGGATTTATATAACCCCTCCTTGGCTTTGGGAAATCTCAGTGATATCTGGAATGTATCTTTGTACTGGAAAACAGTAGAGGTGAATGAAAGAATATACCAGAAAAGTATGTTATTTTTCTCACTTCCAGAAATCAGCATTTCTGATTCTCCAGGGCCAAAAGCAGGATGTTGTGGATTGAGACAGCTACAGTCAGAACAGTCAGGCAAAGGAAGGATAGATAGATGAATTATGTGAAGATTATTCTGTAACATGTCATAAACATGACATGTTAAACAGGTCATGAAAAGATATGAAAAAACATGAAAAGATAAACAAATACATATTCTGAATTTTCCATTGTATCTTAAGCTTTTCAGCCCAGTGTGTTCTTAGCAAGTTTAGAGTTGTGATTTTTTTTTTTTTTTTTTTTTTTTTTTTACTGCCCTTTTCAAGACCCTGTAGCACTCACAGTATTTTCACTGTAGCAGTATTTTACTATTGCTTTACTCTCAGGGGCATCTTAGCCTCAGTTCTGCGCAACTCATACTACAGTCAAAAAGCATGGACATTTTTAATTTTGGCAAACGTTACTAAATTCATCTCAAAATTTTGTTCCAGTTTATACTCCCAGCAACAGTGTGTGAGTTTGGGTTTTTTTTTTTTTTTTTAAGATTTTATTTATTTATTTGTCAGAGAGCACACAAGCAGGCAGAGGCAGAGGGAGAAGCAGGCTCTCTGCTGAACAAGGAGCCCAATGCGGGACTTGATCACAGGATGCAGGGATCATGACCTGTGCTAAAGCAGCCACTTAAAGGACTGAGCCACCAGGCATCCCGTGTAGTGTCAAATTTTTATTAAGGTTTTTGCCAATGTGATGGATGAAAGATAGTGTATCACTCTTCATTAGTTGCATTTCCCTGATCAGTAGTCAGGTTAAATATTTATTCCTAGCTCATCTAAAGTTTTCAATATCTCTGCTATTAGTGTAAGAGTCTAGGTATCTGTATGAATATTTATATCTTTGCTCCTAGCCCCTAAGAAGACTTATCAGCATATGCAGCAGAAATTGTATAATATCAGAGGGAAACATTAAGATGTCCAATTTAGTTTTCATTAGAATAAAAGAATGGCAGTGCCACAATTCTGTTGACAAAGTACACAAAGATAAAGGACTAGAGATAGAAGCAGTTTGTCTTCAAGGGTTATGGAACAAGTCTCTCTTGGGCCTTGTAGTGCCAGTTTTGTGTAAGAGCTGATTTTTGTAACGGCTAGGGCTTTGATTCGTTGCTTGTGACTTGATCAGCCCTTGGTTAGCCCCTACAGAGATCACTAAATTGATATTTGATTTACTATGTATTCTCTGAGCCATAAACAGGCCAGTTGCTGTTCTTTTACTCAGTTTCTGTTAATAAAATATGTTGATGACTTTTGGATAAACAGGATTCCCCCTAATGTTATGTTTGTTTTTTTTCTCCATAGTATCTTTATGCATTCAGTATTGTTCCCATGAAACTAATGGACGCAGCAGAACTCGTAAAACAGCCTCCAGATGTTACTGAAAACCCTTACAGGAAATCTGGGAAGGAAGCATCCACGGGAAAGCAAATTCCTGCCCCTGAGGTGTGTTCTGTTTGAGAGGTGGCATTTTCTGGGCTGGATTGCCCATTACTCATATACTTTTCCTGGCTGTACTTTCACCCGTAAGACCAGTTTAATCCCTAGAACCTAAGTCTTTTTTTTTCCCTTTGGAAATCATGATGGTGTTTAGAAAGACTAAGCAGATTTCAAGTAAGCTCAGTGTCTTTTATTGTAGTTTGAGGTTAACAGTTTCATATTTTAACTCTTTCTTTGTCTAAACTGGGTTCATGTGCTGGAGGTACACATGTTAAGTCTTTCTTTGTCTAAAGTTGAGTCTTTATTTTTAACTTAAAATTTATTTTAGAGAGACAGATGGAAAGAGAGAGAATAAGCAGGGGAAGGGGCAGAGGGAGAGAGAAAGAGGGAATCTCAAGCAGACTTCCCGCTGAGCTCAGAGTCTGATGCAGGGTTCGATCCAAGGACCCTGAGATCATGAAATGAGCCTAAATTAAGAGTCAGACACTCAATCAACTGAGCGACCCAGGTACCCCTATTTTCAACTTTTCAGGCAAGGATCCAACTGCTTGTTAGCAATGTAATTTGTGGTTTAATAACGAGTGCTAGCAAGTAACTAGGACTCATTGTGAAGAAATTTCTTAATAGCAGACTTTTCTGAAACTAATTTTCCCTCATTAAAATAAGGAATGTCAGGTTCCATTACCAGTGTGCATGGTTTACTTTCATAGACTTTTTTCCTTCTTGAACAACTTCCTCATCTTTTTAATTAAAGTTCAGTTAGACTTATTTGACCTGTGGAATTATAGGACTACACTAAGGCCCTACTGAGAGTGAAAGGAAAAGGCATTTGAGTGGGTTCATATTGTTCTGTTTTAGCCAAGAATTGCTCTATAACTTGCATTTTAACTTGCTTTTACAAAAAGATGGATTTGGTGGTATTTTGGGTAAGTATTGAGAAGTATGAGTGACAGTCCAGGCATCAGGATTAGGAAGATATTTTTCTTACCTAGAATAGACAGAATGGACTGGAAGGAAAGATAAGTGTGACGTGGCAGGAATGATCCCTTGTATGTGAATGGTTGGCTTCTTGCCTAAATACATTTAATTACATTTTCTCTTTTGCCTTTGTCCATTCCAGGAAGAATCAGCCTGTCAGTTTTTCTTTGATTTAAATGAAAAGCAGGGAAGGAAGCGTTCATCTACAGGCAGAGATAGCAAGTCGTCTCCTCACCCAAAGCAGCCTCGCAAACCTCGTAAGTACCTTGGTTCCTGAGGTCTCCTCTGTGACCAATAACTTATTTCAGGTCTTGTGTGGGACATGGCTTTGCTAAGGGAGCCTCTTCTGGAGAAGGAAAACCGTATAGTTAGTCATTAAGACCAAAAATAAAATAATACTGAGATGGCCTGATTTTGAGGGTATCTGAGGCTATTCCTGAAAGAACTATGGAGAAACCTCCTTTCCTTCCCTTCCCTCATGTCTGTAAAATATGAGGTAAAGAGCCTACAAAACCAGTGAGGTTCATAAAATAATAGAATAATCAAACTCGTAAAAAGGAATTTAAGGTTATTTCATTGAAGTCCACTTTCTCTAGCCTTGTTTCAAAGTTGGAGAAGCGGACCTTGGTGGCGTAAACTTATTACCAGAGTCATGGCTGGCTAGTGGCATAGCTGGGGCTGGAGTTGGGACCCCTGACCTCCAGTTCAGTGTTCTTTCGCTGCAGCTGTTGCCAGTTAGATGCTACTTCAGTCAGTATGTGGTCATCCACTTGTGGTTATTGACCTGTTAATTGGTTGCAAATTCAGAGCTTTTCTTATAGGGGTCAGTTTCACTGATAATGGTGATGGGGCGTGGGAGGACACAGTAGAAGCACAGCAGGGCCAGCCCTTCGTGGCAGTGCTGTATACCAGTCTTTGTGGGCGTGAAGATCAAAGAAGGCTGAGTTCTATAGGGTGATTATGTATATGCTGGAGTGCTTGGACCATCGTAACATCTTCTCTCTTCCATATGAAGCTCAGCCTCCAGGACCCTGCTGGTTTTGCCTTGCCAGCCCTGAAGTGGAAAAGCATTTGGTGGTCAACATCGGCACACATGTGAGTTACTTCCCAGGACCTTTTACAGAGAAGGACACCCTTATTTGTTTTTTATTAACTTAATAAAGTTATAATTTGCATTTCATAAAGTTTACCCACTTTAATAAAGTGTATAACTCACCCGTTTGTAGTCAGCTTACCAAGTTGTACAACCATCACATAGCATGGTTTCAAAACATGTCCTTCACTCGTGACCATTTACAGTTAATCCCCATTCCCATCCTCAGCCCCAGGCAACCACTGGTCTATTTTCTGTCTCCATGGGTTTGCCTTTTCTGCACATTTCATATAAATGGAGTCATACAACATGTGGTCTTTGTGTCTGACTTTTTTTTTTTTTAAGATTTCATTTATTTTTTTATTTGACAGAGAGAGAGAGAGATCACAAGTAGGCAGAGAGAGAGGGGGAAGCAGGCTCCCTGCTGAGCAGAGAGCCGGATGTGGGACTTGATCCCAGGATCCTGGGATCATGACCCGAGCTGAAGGCAGAGGCTTTAACCCACTGAGCCACCCAGGCACCCCTGTGTCTGACTTTTTTAATTCAGCATAATATTCTTGGGGCTTGTCTATGTTGTAGCATGTGTCAGTACTTCCTTTTTGTGGTCCTTTTTATGTATTCTTTATATCAGTTGATGGGCTTTTGGGTTGTTTCCATGGCTATTAGGAATGATGCTGCTACGAACATTTGCATGTATGTCTTTATGTGGACATATGTTCTCATTTCTTTTGGATAGAAACCTAGGAGTGGAATTTTTGGAGCTGGTAAATTTATATTTAATTTTTTAATTAAACTGCTAAACTGTTTTCCCAAATGACTATACCATCTTATATCCCCATCAGCAACATGTGAGGGTTCCTATTTTTCCTACATTTGTTATTGTCTGTGTTTTTGATTATTGTAATTCTCTTGCGGTTTTACAAGCGTGCCCCCTCCCTTCCTCCCTCTCTGACAAATGCATGAATCCTAGGGTGAGGCCTTCATATACTTCTTGTCCATACAAATTAGAGGTGATGAGTTGCTTTCATTAATTACTCAGTATTTAAAAGAGGATTTTCTTTATCCTAAAAAGGGAGTCCTCTGTCGCCTATATACACATTTGGATGAAAACTGTTGATACTCTTTTTTTCCCGTCTTCAGATTCAGAAGGCTGAGTTTATTAATTTTTATCTATAATTACTTAACACTGGGAACAGAGTCATGCTAAATCATTACATGAAAGACTAAAGTGATAAATTCCTGAGTTTTGCCTAGTAATAGAGGGTATAGCATCCCTAGATAGGAATACCCATATCTACATTCATAGTGTGGGTAGTAGTGTCATTATCCCAAGATAATAATGAAAAGGTTGCTTGGTAAGCACTGAATCACAGAACTGGATGATCCTGAGGAAGATTTTACTCAGGCTGTGCACAACTGATGAATTGTGTATCTCACAGTAAAGTTGTCCTGTTTCAGACTTCAGATACTTTTCCTTGGGCAGTACTTGTTTAGGTATCGACTAATACTGGTCTTTGACCCTTATTTTCCTGGCATCTGTATAGACCATTATCCTTCTTTTTCATTCACTTAGAATGAAGAAAGCTTAATTTTCAGGATTATAGTTGCACCCTAGTGATCTGTGACTAGAATTGGCTGTTTCCCATGGCTCTTGATGGAATTATTTATAGACCGTTTCTCAGTCAGTGTAGTGCTTCTGCAAATAGATACTTTCATCTCTTCTTTCATTGATTTATTCTAATTTTGGTTTCTGAAGGTGAGCATTTCCTCAGTTTACCCTCACAATCTGAGAGCCCTTTATTGTGGTCTCCTGTAGACTGAGCAGAGTCTCATTTTCATCATTGTACCCTTTTTAAGTCATATCCCTCTCTGCCTTTATACTTCCAGACTGAAGAGTCCCAGTCGTCTACATTTAAATTTTATATTTTGATTACTGGCACACTCCTATCTATAGGGGGAGCATTATAGGGTCAAGGCCTGGGGCCTCATTGGCCATGAAGTCTATGAATGAACTCTTCAGTAGGAAGAAGAGCAGACTTGAAAAGTTTTTGGTTTTACAGGAATGCCCTTTTTGGATTCTCTCTTGGACCTTGTTTTCTTCTTTGGATTAGTTGATGCCATTTTTCTCTTCCACACAGCTTTTATGGTAGGCAGGCAGGCTTTGGATTGCCTTCTGTTTGGGAAGCTTCAGTAGTTCAAAACAGCACACAGGGGAATACAGATCTGGAACAAGTCACTTAGCTCAGGGCTGCTCTAGGCCTCAGGGAGAAATGACCTTTTCTTTCCATTCACCTTTGAATTGCCCAGGATTATATAGCCCCGAGATGAGACTAGGGGATGAGCAAGGAAACCTGTTTCCTTCTCATCTAGGCCTGAAGCTACAGGGGCAAAAAATATCTCCGATCTTGTTTGTAGCCCAGCCCAGCACCCCAAGTAGGAGGCCACATGAAAATTTTAGCCTAGAGCCTACTAGTATTCAAGTCTATACTTACCTGTATTGTCCTCTGTCTGACAGAAACTTCTTGGGAATCTCTGGGACCTTTAGGTATCTGGCAGAGGGTTTAGAATCCCCTCCCTGCAACCATTCCTCTTGATCTCCTCTCACTACCTTTGTTTGTCTTGGATTGGTCTTTGTCATGCCTTCTTCAAGGGATATACATGGAACTATGTTAATGGACCATGGTCACAAACTGGTAAAAGGAGGGAAAGGCTGCCAAGAGTCCAGAATAATTGTTGCAGAATTCATGCATTTTTAAATTTATACATTTTCATTTATTTTTTAATTTATACATTTATACATTTATACATATACTATTTATACATTTTCAGAAATAATTCAAGTATAGGACTGAAGGTGAGAAATTGAAAGGAAGGGGAGGAGATTGGGCAAGTGTGAAACTGTTCACAAGAACTGGGAGATAAAGCTCTGAGAGTGAGGGGGGTGCCCTTTAGTCTGGAATAGAAACCTTCAATAGCTTCACTGCACATTATAATATAAAAACTGATGTTCATGGCAGTGACCCTTTGACATGAAGAAAAGGTTAGAAGATTCAGGCTTCAAGAGTAATCTTTAAAAACATAAAATCATTGGGGCACCTGGGTGGCTCAGTCATTAAGCAGCTGCCTTCAGCTCAAGTCATGATCCCAGCGTCCTAGGATCAAGCCCCATATCGGAGTCCCTGCTCAGCGGGAAGCCTACTTCTCCCTCTCCCACTCCCCCATCATGTGTTCCCTCTCTCACTGTGTCTCTGTCAAATAAATAAATTAAAAAATCTTTAAAAAAACCCCATACAATCAAAAATAGTTATTGTACAGGTTAGGAAAATATTTTAGTGTTTATAAGGTTTTGATGAACTTCAGTCATCTGGAAGATTAAATTTGTAATATGTTCTATCCTCTATGCCAAGTAAATCAAGGATGACATGCTTTAGATTGTTTCGGATACCTCTTCTGTCATTCTGTCGGATTATCTCGGTATTAATGATAAATAACTCCTTCCTTCAGTCTTAACTTTGAACTCATGACACTAAAAGGAAATGCTGGATTGCTTTCTCTAAAGCTTTAGTACCTTCATTTGCCAGTGGTGATATTCACTGGCCATTTCTCTACTCAGTGTTTTCCCTTCAAAGAGTGTCTGAGGATAGAGCAGTCTTGCATGTTTTGGTTTTGACAGAAATATTTTTAGTTGCTGTTTAGCTGCTGACATCCACTGTTAGGAAGCATAGTTTTCTACTTCTTTGGATGTGTCTGAGTTTGAGGTTTCTCCTTCTTTTCTCCCATCAGGTTATATGTTTGCTTTCATTCTGTATGGGTTAGGCAGCAGTTTAAGGCTGTGGGGACACTGGATGCTAATCATGACAGCTTTGCCTTTTTTGTGAGTCCAGAGGATGGGGTGTGGAATTTGATGTTATCATAGGGAAAGAGGTCATTTTTGAAATCGAGTGGTATCTTTCTGTGGCTGAAGGCAATAATAACTGAGAAATGGTTTTCAGGTTTGGAGCCCGGGAGGGAAAAAGCTAACTATTTGCTGTTCCTGTCTCCTTTAGCTTTGGTGTGTTTGAAGCCAAAAGCTTGATGGTGTGCCAGTTCATTTGATAGTTGGATAGAAATTTGTTGTATCTAATTTTATTCTTCACCAGGTTCTTGTTATAACCTCTAAAATCAGGTTTTTTTTTAAGTCAGAGAATTTCTCTTACAGCCTTTCAAGCACTTTGTCGACACCTTCATGCTCACTCTTTATTTATTTATTTATTTTTAAAGATTTTATTTATTTATTTGATAGAGATCACAAGTAGGCAGAGAGGCAGGCAGAGAGAGAGGAGGAAGTAGGCTCCCTGCTGAGCAAAGAGCCCGATGTGGGGCTCGATCCCAGGACCCTGGAATCATGACCTGAGCCGAAGGCAGAGGCTTTAACCCACTGAGCCACCCAGGTGCCCCATGCTCACTCTTTATATTGGCTTTCTTTCCCTGAAGAATCTTATATGTGGCATTGATGTCTTGATTCTGTGTGCTTCCTCTGTAGTGCTACCTCGCCCTGGCCAAAGGAGGCTTATCTGATGACCATGTCCTCATCCTACCTATTGGGCACTACCAGTCAGTGGTGGAGCTTTCTGCAGAGGTGGTAGAAGAGGTGGAGAAGTATAAGGTGACACTGAGGCGGTTCTTTAAGAGTCGAGGGAAACGGTGTGTTTTATTTGAGAGAAATTATAAGAGCCATCATCTCCAGCTGCAGGTAGGTGGTCTCCACCCAGAGACCTTCCAGAACTTGGAAGGACCCTGTGGGGACCTGAATATTGACAAGTATTTAAATAAGATCAATTAATATTTCAATATATAATTCTAATTTAAAATCAAATATTTACATTTTTAATATTTAAAATACTTAATACATATTTTCATATTATCATTTGAATAGTGTTCATTTAAAAGTGTTCCTTTAAAAAACACTATTTAAAAATAGTTTTCATTTAAGGTAGTGTTCATTAAAAAGTGATAAATCCAGAGAAATCACAGGGAAGTGCATGGTCAGTATGAATGGGCCAGCACAGGTAGTAAGTGCCTTGTTTAGAAAAGGAATGGGTACTTGAGGAAGGTTTCAAGAAAGACTGGGGCCTTGATAGAGGTAGAGGTGGAAGAGAGTGGGTATTTATGTGAGTGGGTATTATTTCAGCAGCATGAGTGAAGTCTTAGAGGTGCAAAGTAGTCCCAGAGCCTTGATAGAGCTATCAGTTCAGAAACTGGGGGATTGTTTATGGATAATTGGTTTGTAGCTGTGGTGGTTTTCTTTCTGGCACATTTGTTAAATTTTCAAATGGGCCTGACTCTGCCACACATATTACCTAGGAGCCGGCAAGGGCTTGATGACAGAGAGATCTTTCTCCAGCCTTTCCTGCATCAGGCATTGGCTCCCACATGTGGCAAGCTATCTCGTAAGTTTAAGTCCTTATAGACAGGCTGACACAAGCCTGGCTGGCCTGAGGAGAATCTCTGCTGAGGGGTATTTCTCCACCCCTGTGATGGATTTGCTACTTCTCAGGGACTTCTGCAGGAGGCCTGACCTCTCAGGGACCTGTATGAAGAGTATTTTCCATGTGTCTGCCTCTCCCCCAACACCCCTCAGGTCATTCCTGTGCCACTCAGCTCCTGCACCACAGATGACATTAAAGATGCCTTCATCACCCAGGCCGAGCAGCAACAGATTGAGCTGTTGGAAATCCCAGAGCACTCTGACATCAAGCAGGTGAAATAGGAGGGGAAGGATGTAAAGTAAAGGATGAGAAGTAAAAATGTGGTTTCTGACATGTTGAGTCTGAGGGCATGCTCTACTGTCTGAGGGCATCCCAAAAATGTTAAATAGGCAGATGGACCGTTTGGACCTAGAGCATGGGGTACTGATTGGACTGGAGATGAGGATGACATTACAGCAATGCCTTGGTGCATTCCTGGGAAGAGCAAAAAATGTGAAATTTCCTAAGGCAGGAACTTTGAAGGTTGGGTGCCACTGGGAGGATCTTTGTAATATCTGGTAGTTTGGCTTTTTAAACTGTATTCCATTAAGTGGCTTGGGATCTGTACTGCTCACATTCTTTCTCTTATACTTCTAGACTGAATTCTTTGCCAAATAAAAGTTTATAAGAGATGAGCTAGGTTTTAGATTTTTAAAGCATTATGATATGTCCTCATTCAACTCTGTTTACTTTAGATTGCACAGCCAGGAGCAGCGTATTTTTATGTTGAACTTGACACGGGAGAGAAGCTTTTCCATAGAATTAAAAAGAATTTTCCTTTACAGTTTGGAAGGTTTGTATATTTTTCTTATTTTAAATGTATCACTAGTCCTACTATGAACAGAGTAGTGGGCTGCATAGACAATTGAATAAAAAGCCAGGTAGGAAACAGTATTTGCCCCAAAGAACTTATAGTCTTAGGGCAAGTCAGATATTTGCATATGTGACAGTAATGTAATGCAGAATGTGAAAAGCACCATAAAAAAGTTTGAAGGAATAGTGGACTTCAGAAATTCAGAAAAGGGAGAGCTTATTTCTGCTTTGTGAAAGGCTTCAAGAAGAGGTTGACATTGAGCCTGAGAGATAGAGTCATAAGGCAAATATTAGGGTGTGGGCCTTCTAGCCGAAAGGAGTGAAGTGCTACCATTAATTGAGAGTGTGCTGTTTGCCAGGCACTGTGCCAAGAGCTTTACATGCATTGCTTCATCTAATCTTCCCAATTCTGTAAGATAGGTACTATCATCCCAATTTACCAAAGCAGAAAGTGAGGCTTCAGAGATGTGCCCAGTAGAACTTTCCATGATGTTGGAAATGTTTATAAATCTGCACTGTCCTATACAGTAATCACTAGCCCCATGTGGCTCCTGAGTGCTTAAAATGTGGCTAACATGACTGAGGAACTAAGATTTTTTTTTAAGATTTTCTTTATTTATTTGAGAGAGATAGAGCACAAGTAGGCAGAGCAGCAGGCAGTGGGAGAGGGAGAAGCAGGCTCTCTGCTGAGAAGGGAGTGTGATGATGGGGCTCGATCCCAGGACCCTGGGGTCATGACCCAAGCTGAAGGCAGCCACTCAACCAACTGAGCCACCCAGGTGTCCCTAGGATTAAAATTTAAATCGCTACATCTGGCTAGTGGCTCCTGTTAATGGACAGCATGGCCTTGGAGGGGTTAGATAGCTTGTCCATGAGCACACTCGGTAGGTTCAAACCTAGGTAAGTTGAACTCCAAAACATGAGATTTTAACCTCATTATTGTGTAGTATCCTTAGGCCTAGATGAGGTGTCATTTATGCTCCTCATATCAGACAGAACATGATTGTAAAACCATGTAGAGAGTGTTATCAACTAGGCAGACTGAAGATAGGAAGTTGTTGGCAGTAAGAAATAGAGTATAGAGGGAGGGCAGTATAAGATGTGCAGAACCGATTAGATAATACTCGTGTCTGATTTGCATTTTTTTTTCCTGACTAGAACTGAGCTTTGAGTCAACTTTGCACCCTTCTTGGACTAATTTGGGAAACTTCCAAGAGATTGCTACCATTGGATAAGTCTAGGAAATATGGTTGTCTACATTTTCAAAAAGATAATTGATAAGTGAGAATAGGTGTGATTAGGGACTTCAAACATCTGATGTTATTTTTTTGTTGTTGCCTTAGCAACAGATGCAGATGTGGACACTGATGACTTAGGCACATAATTGCAGATACACAGACAGGCACATAAGCCCACAAGAGAAGTTCTCTGAATGGTTTTGTGCTCATGATAGTTTGTTGTATTTTCAATGTTAACTGTTTCTCAAAATACTAATGTACAGTTACATAGCATTTTATAGTTAACAAAATATTTGAAAATATTTTTTTCCACCACTGTACAAGAAAGGTGGTTCTGTCTACATTTTATAGATGAAGAAGTAGGCTCAAGGCTTGCCCATGACTTTTAGAAAACTCATGTGATTTTGTTTTCAACTCTTCTGTTTATTGTAGTTTAAAGTGAAAAATGAACCATATAGATGGACAGAGTTCTTTCTTTAAAAAAAAAAAAAAGTTCTTTTTTTTTTAAAGTAATCTCTATACCCAGTGTCAGGCTCGAACTCACAACCCCAAGATCAAGAGTTGCATGCTCTACTGATGAGCCAGCCAGGTGTCCCAAGTAGAGATATTTCTAATATATCAAAATGAGTATAAAAATAAATAAAAATGTAAAGCAGTGATCATTAGAAGGTAGCCTCTGTGTGTGTGTGTATCAGGATATATTTTTTAGTCCTGAGAGCCAAGATAAGTTATTTTATTGATACTGAGCCTGTGCTGTTGTGCCTAGGTGTGAGTCCTCTAGGAGAGACAGAAAGTGGCGTATGATACTAGGCCTGATCTGCACCATGCCCTCAGCAAAGTCATGGTCTAATTGGGATGACAAAACTAGAGTTCACGGCAAGATGTATTTATAGCTGGTTTGGTGCTTGGATTGTGTTATTTCCATACTTCACAGAAACCCTTACTGCATTTCATAGGCGAGGAAATCAAGACTTAGCGATGAAGTCATGTTCAAGTCAGAGACAGCAAGTGGTTGAACTAGGAATGGAATTAAGCCCCTAATCTTTGTTTTTAAAAAGGTTTTATTTATTTGTTTGAGAGAGAGAGAGAGAGAGAGAAAGAGAGAAAGAGAGAGCACGCGCATGCGTGCGTGTGTGGGCAGATGGAGAGAGGGAGAGAATATCAAGCAGACTCCCCACTTTGAGCACGGAACCTGACCAGGGCTCAATCTCATGATGCTGAGATTGTGACCTGAACTGAGACCAGGAACTGGATGCTTGCCCCAAGCTCTGATCTTTCTGACCAGGGCCCAGTGTCTTTGTACTATGTCAGTGTTG
Source organism: Lontra canadensis (assembly GCF_010015895.1). NCBI lineage: Eukaryota > Metazoa > Chordata > Mammalia > Carnivora > Mustelidae > Lontra > Lontra canadensis. Next base: position 17,905,111 of record NW_022630997.1, read on the forward strand.
CTTCTATAAGTACCAGTAATATTCCAGCTTGTTCCAAGAGAGAAAAGGAAATAGGGTTTGAAGGTTTATAAAAGAGATAGGACCTGAGCTGGTCACTTAACTTGAATATGATTTTTTAAAAAAGATTTTATTTTTATTATTTATTTGATCACAAGTAGGCAGAGAGGCAGGCTAAGAGAGAAGTGGGAAAGCAGGCTCCCTGCTGAGCAGAGAGCCTGATGCGGGGCTTGATCCCAGGACTGTGGGATCATGACCTGAGCTGAAGGCAGAGGCTTTAACCCACTAAGCCACCCAGACACCCCTTGAATATGATTTTTGATAGAATGGCAGAGGTGGCACTCTGGGCAAGAGAAAATGGTATGAACAAAGTTAGAGGAATTTGCATACCTTTTTGGGTGACACTGAGAAGAGCTCTCCAGCTGAAGAGGAATAGAGGGGAAGGGGCTTCAGGCTGATACTGTCCATTTTTACTTTTTTCTGCAGGGAGGTGCTGGCCAGTGAAGCCATCCTTAATATTCCTGACAGGTCTGACTGGAGGCAATGTCAGGTCAGCAAGGAAGAGGAGGAGATGCTGGCTCGCCGCTTCCGGAAAGACTTTGAGCCCTTTGACTTCACTCTGGATGACTAAGCAAAGGAAAAGGCACTTTATGAACTTGACAGGAAGTAGTAGCCTGTTTTTTAAAGGAAGTACAGTCTCCCATGGGGACTGTTTATCTGCCTCTTTTTTGTGCATTCCCATGGAACCTGCCTGCAGCAAGAGGCCCAAGATTGAGTATTTTTTTGAAAATATTTCTAGGATGAAAAGCCTGTTAAAATAAGCATGTCTGTCATCCAGCTTCAAGTACAGCTTATGTTAATCAACATTTTAGAAAACATTAATCAAATAAAATCCAAATGCTTTTCCATGGTTGGGAAGTTATGTCATGTTACCTATACCATTAAATGAAGTTGTGTGTGTGTGTGTGTGTGTGTGTGTGTGTGTGTGTGTGTGTGTTAATAGGGTGTCCAGGGCTTTGGACTCTACTATTATTCCAGGATCTCACAGTTGGCTTCTCCCTGAACAGTCTACGGTAGAGAAGGGACATAAGGCTTTTGCCATTTTTCTCTTACAGCATTCAGTATTCATCTTATTGATACAAAAGAGCTCTTTCAGCCCTTCAGCAAATACTTAACTCCTATGTGCCAGGTATTTTTCCAGACTCCAGGAGTATGCCCATGTCCCAACATGGTCCCAGTTATCCCAGAGTTTACAGTCTAATTGGGAAGAGAAGGGGCAGATTTTAAAAGAAGGAAGATGAGTTCTGCTTAGGATAGTTGCAGTGTGCTATTGGGTAGTTCTAAACTCATGGAGACCTGGTTTGCGGGATCATCAGGGTATAAGCCATAGTTGAAATTATGAGAATGGATGAAAATAAGATAGGATGAATACAGTCCTAAGCTAAAGAAAAATACCTAAGAAGTATCAATATTTAAGTAGTCCTTGGAAATAGAGTGATCCACAAGTATATGGAAAAGAGAGAGGGAAAGATCACAGGAGAATGCTGTATCTTAGAAACCAAAAGAAAACTAATTGCTCCTTTATATTGAGCACTTATGGCCCAATGTTTCACTTAATTCTAACAAAATGTCTATAAGGTATTATTGCCTCCATTTTATACATGAAAAAAAACAGACTCAAACTTGAAGATTGTGAAGCCTGAGGTTGACCATCCTGGAATTTAAAAACAAGCTATGCAGCATCCCTGAGAATGGGGATGTACTATGAACTATGGGAAACAACCTGGTTTCTGCAAAGATGGCCACCTTAGGGTCAGCCCACTCATCAGTATCCCCAGGTCCTCAGCATTCCTCCTTAGCTCTTGCAAGTGAGAGTTATAAGACTTTGGGCTCTGCTTACCCGCCATGGAGATCAGACACACTTCAGTGCTATGCTATGTAGTACACCTAGCAGACAAAGGGCTTTATACTGTTAGGGGCAATCAGTACCACAATCCTCTGTGCAGTCTGCCCAAATCTCACAGATATGTTTGGGAGGTACCATTTGCCCTCACCTCCAACTCCAGCTCCATGGTAGCTAAGCACATGCGGGAATCCAGAATCTGTTACCACACATTACTGAGGCCCAGCACTGTAACTTGGCTTGTGCTCAAGTACTCAACATTCTGGTTGCACCATTCAGGGATTCTGAATCAATAGATCCATGTGTTCTGCCAGAAGCCAGTTCAGCACTTTCAGAGCAGCCAGCAACATTGCTGTGGTGCACATGCTGTATCCACCTTTAGGCATCTCAGCATGCTACATCTGTTTGTGGGTCACGAAGTGTAAGTTGGAATTTGAGTACTGAGATCACCATAGGTGGGGCTGTGCCAACGATGGTTCAAGCACACACGATCTCAAAGGGTGCTCCAATGACCACTTAATGCAACTGATAACATTTCTTCAGAGAATTGGATGCCACAGTTATTTTTATACCCAGAATGACTGACTAGATTCCCAAGGTCTGTGAGGCTGAGACATATAACCAACTCAAAGTGAAAACGGAAAACTGGTTCTTCCATGCTAAGGCTATCCACCACTGGGAAGCATTTCTTTTCTTTTCTTTCTTTCTATTTTTTTTTAAGATTTTATTTATTTATTTGACAGAGAGAGACAGAGATCACAAGTAGCAGAGAGGCAGAGAGAGGGAGGGGGAAGCAGGCTCCCTGCTGAGCAGAGAGCCTGATGTGGGGCTCCATCCCAGAACTGGGATCATGACCGGAGCCGAAGGCAGACGCTTAACCTACTGAGCCATCCAGGCGGCCCTGGGAAGCATTTCTTGTTGCACCAACAGTATTCCTAAAACTTGCCTCTGCAGCCCTGCACCAAGCATCAGAAACAATTCCCCGCAGTAAGGCACTACTGCACTGGCAAATCCGTAAATGGGAGACCACTGGACTGCAAGCTCCGTAAGGCATTCATGGGGAAAGCTCCCGAAATCAAGAGGAATATTCTTTACTTTGTAACAGCATCACATCCTTGAGTCTTTTGTGATTACAGGGGAGATCCTGGAACAGGTGTACAAGAAGTCAAGCAAAAGAAGAGCTGAGCCTGACTTTACGGTAGATGATTAATCGTTTTTAAAATCATAGACTGTAAAATTTAATGCATCAGTAGATCTGTAAGCGCAGGAGTCTTTCTAGTTTTTAGATTCCGCAATATTTGAATCATTGGTGGCTTTTGCCAGTGCCAGTTCAGCGGGTGGTGGAGTTGGATGACAGATGGCAGAGGTCTGAAGAAAGGTGAAATGTAGACGGGGTGGAGACGATAACTTGAAAAATGACTTGAAAGGAATGGAGAGCTTATAGTTTTGAAGTCTGGGAAAACATATGTTGGTTCTCTCAGCCAGGAATTTTAAAAAGGGACTTAGCGAACTGAAGGCGAGCTCCACTCTTTCCAATCCTTTCGCTGGCTGGGCTCCCGCAGGTGTGCGGAGTACCTGGGGCAGGGCGTTTCCCGTGGCGGTTACCGGAAGTGACCCATATATCTCGCGAGAAGAAAGAAGCGCGATCCTCGGCGGCCGGAACCGGTCTGGGAACAGTGGCGGAACGTGAGGCCGCTTGCCCTCCCGCCCCATGGAGCGGCCCCCGGGGCTGCGGCCGGGCGCGGGCGGGCCCTGGGAGATGCGGGAGCGGCTGGGCACCGGCGGCTTTGGGAACGTCTGCCTGTATCAGCATCGGGTGAGGTGGGGCGGGAGAGGGAGCGGCGGTGGGTGTTTGTCAGCGTTTGTGGAACACCGCAGTTGTCAATATGTGAGAGATTGTCGGTGAGACTTTGGGCAGTACTGTGGGCCAGTGAGCCGCCTGTGAGTAAGTGAATGTGTGAAACTGTGCTTGTGAGTCTGGTGACTGAGTCCGAGATTGTCTCTGAGGGCCAGGGTCAGTGTGTGTGAGAGCTCTTAGGGGGAACTTGGGGTATGATTGTCAAGATGTGACAAACTGTTTACTGAGTGGGACACTGCGTATGTGTCTCCGAATGCAGAGAGTGTTGGGGTGTGCGAGGCAGATGCACATTAAAGTGCGTATTGCGAGCATGAATGGGTGAGAAAATGGGACTGAAGAAGGGGGTTGACTGTTGGAATGTGCGTGTTCCTGTGTGTGCTTGGAGGCTCTGTCGTATCTGTAGGGGCTGGAATAGACACGAAAGGTTTCATGGGGTCCACAGTTAAGCATTTGGAGGCATTGGGTAGGCTTCAGATTTGGGGATGGGTTCTGGGTAGGGAATAGTGTGAGGATCAGCTGGTGAAGTGATCATGGCTTCCTAAGGGAAGGAAGTAGATTGGGTGTAAGGTGCTCTGGTAGAGACAGCTAACTTCAGACTCAGGAATTTTGCTTTAATTGAAAATGTTTAACCATTTAGCAGTAGTTAATAATCATGTTTGAGCTATGCATCGTTCAGCATACCAATAAAAGCTACGAACCCTTTTCCTAGCAAAATGCAGAGTTGCACATCCCCAGCACCTTATGCATTGCCATTTGAGGGGGGTCATGCTCTCCTGAAGGACATTCACAAACCTTTTAGAGGTATAGATCCTTGACTAATATTCCTTGCAGTACAGCCTTTATTCTGTCATCCGTAGAAGAGTTAAGATAATTATTTACATCCTGGGTTTGTTTGAGAAATAAGATAGTATGTGTAAAGCTAAGTACAGTACCTGGCCTAAGTTTACCCCTCAAATGTTGGCTCCTGCTACTGTTGTATTGTTGCTGTTTTCATCATCTTTACCATTATTAATTGACTTTAAAAAAAGGAAATGTCAAGATAAAATTGCTGTCTTTGAGAGATTGTTTTGTAAAAGATAAATCTGAGTGAAAAGCATGGGGTAAGATGAACAGTTATAATATTATTAAAGTGTTTGCAATTGACCTGTGAATGGAGAAATAAATTCAGGATTTGCTATCTTAAGAAATAGGGGGTATAGGTAGAGAGCCTGTAATATAGGGTGCGAGGTAGGGAACATTAGAGTATACCTGGGAGGAATAGGCATGTTTCTGTGGCAGTCACAATGACACATGTCACCGAACTGAGGAAATTTTGTGATGCAGCTTTCTAGATAGATCATAGGAAGACATCTTGGAGAGAGGGAGAATGGGAGGTGAAGGACTAAGGTGTTGAGTGCGTTGACAGCTAGACAAGTAGTAAATTTAATAATTCTTACAATCAGAGAGGACAAAAGGCACTCAGAGAGAAAAGAGGGAGCCAGGTGTTTCTAGTGGAATGTTACCTATGGCCTTGTTTTTCTAAGCCTGCCCATCAGCTTGGTCATAAGAAAAAAAATATCCTTGTTTTTCTTGGTCCCTGACTGGGGATAGATAGATCAACACATCACTTTTTAAAAAGAATTATAGTAAAGTATATATAAAGTTTACCATTTTAACCATTTTTAAGTGTACAGTACAGTGGCATTAAGTACATTCACATTGGTATGCAACCATTACCGCCATCTATTTCCAGAACGTTTTAATCTTACTGAACTGAAACTCTGTAATCATTAAATGATAACTCCCAATAACTCCACATTGTCCCCGCCTCCCCGCAACCACACTTTTAGTTTCTGTCTCTATGAAATTCATTACTTTTTTCTTAAGATATTGTTTATTTATTTGACAGAGAGAGACACAGCATGAGAGGGAACACAAGCAGGGAGAGTGAGAGAGGGAGAAGCAGGCTTCTTGCTGAGCAGGGAGCCCAATGCGGGGCTCAAACCCAGGACCCTGGGATCATGACCTGAGCCCAAGGTAGAGGGTTAATGACTGAGCCACCCAGGCACCCCTGGAATTCATTACTTTTTAAATGGAAGAGATTTGGGTTCCTTAGAATCCTAGAAATCTCTCAGGAACTTTTCCAGGTATCTAGACTGCTCATCCCCTAAACTGAGACATTTGACAACTGGGCCTGTAGTGAAAAGAGAAGAAATACTCTGTCCTAAGAATTGGAAACAGCATCATTACTTTTCTAAGCCTGACTTTGCATTTTCCCTTAATAGGTTTAAATAACTTTGTGTTTGGGTGGAAGCCTTGTCCTAGCATTTTATCTACATCTCTCAAATCACAGTGAGGAAGAGAAAAGGATGTGAGATAGTTTATTATCTGATTATTATACTGGGTGCTGATGGTACCCAAGTCAACAAAAATATTTTTCTGCCCTCAGGGAGATTTCAAGTCTAGTGGGAGAGGCAGAGAATGTGGTAACCTATATAACAAAGGTATTTATGAAGTAGTGTGGAAGCTTGGCGAAAATAACCGAAGAATTCTTCCTAGGGAATAAGGTAGCACTTTTCAAAGTGCTTATGTGTTTCGGAAAATTAATCATGTGAAATGCTTTGAAAAAAGAATACTGTGGTCAAATATATTGGGTAAATGCTGTGTATAACATTGTTTCACTTGGAGAGTCATAATCCACATTAGCATATTAAAAGCTCTGAAAAGCACTTTAGTAAAGAAAGTAATTTAACTTTGTATTTTCCAGTTTTTTTATTGTGGTAAAATAGATAACATTTATCATTTTTACAGTTCTGTGGCATTAAGTACATTCACATTGTTGTGCAGCAATCACTGCTATCTGTCTCTGAAATATTCTCATGTTTTAGGGCTTAATGTTGTTCATGGTTATACTAAATTGTTTCCATGGTGGTAAAAGCTTACGTGGGACCTGGCTACAGCCAGGTACCTGCTCAAAACAAAAGAAGGGCTGAAAGGAGTGAGGACTATATTTAAGCTAGACTAGTGTATCCTCACTCTTTTCTTTTTTCTCTGTACATGGCCTATCTTATATCTAGCTTCTTCCCTTCACCATTCTTCTGCCCCCATTTAGAATATCCCATACAAGTTAATGTCTTGCTTCCTCTTCTATATACTATATACACACACACACACACACACACACACACACATATATATATATATATATTTTTTTTTTTTTTTTCTTCCTGTTTGGTCCTGACTGCTGTTCCTGGGCTGCATTATTACTGTTGTCGGAATGTAATGAGGTCTGACTCTTTCCTGTAATGTGCATCAGGTTGGGTTTAATTTCAGTCAGAATTGGCTAAATTACTAGTCATAGCTATTGTTAGGATTTTTAAAATGTCGTTTGAAATGTAAAGGTTAGGAACAAATTTTGGAGGGTTTTGTTGTTTAGGTTTGGTTATATTGAAACTATTTATTGCTGCTGAGGCCAAGTAGCTCTGAATTATCGTCTTCATTCTAATTATGCTAAAGGCTGGGGCCCTTGTTAGCTGTCTTGACTAAGCTCAAAAAGGGGTTTGTTGGGGAGTCAAATCTTTGTATTTTTCTAGTTGTGTATAGGAGATGGTGTTCTGAAGAGACCTGTAATGGGATCAGACTCAGTCATTTTTTGCTTCTGTGCTTTGATGTGTTTGAAGTTTGATTGTTTCTTCTCAAGCCACTTCAGAACCTCAGAACTTTTCATAACTCTTCATAACTTTTATCTTTTCTGAGTATTTCTAAACAAAAATTGTTAGTTCCCTAAGAACCTGGGTGACAAGTGTGACTTTTTTTTTTTTTTTTTAAAGATTTTATTTATTTATTTGCCAGAGACAGAGGGAGAGAGAGTGAGCAAGCACAGGCAGACAGAGAGGCAGGCAGAGGCAGAGGGAGAAGCAGGCTCCCCGCCAAGCAAGGAGCCCGATGTGGGACTCGATCCCAGGACGCTGGGATCATGACCTGAGCCGAAGGCAGCCGCTTAACCAACTGAGCCACCCAGGCGTCCCAAGTGTGACTTTTTTTAAAATCACTAAAAAAAGTAAAAGAGATTTGGTTCATTCTATAAAGAAGTATTTGTTTAATTATTATTAAAATTCCCAGTTCTAAGTATGTTAGAACTAAATATGTTAGAACTGTTCTGTTAGAACTCAGTTCTAAGTATGTTAGTACAAGAGGTCTTTTATTTTTTTTCCTCTGAGAGGAAAAAAAATGTATCTGTCTGATCTTCTTGGGCATTTGAGCTGTCAAGATTTTTCTCCCTTCTCTTTCTTTTTTCTTTTTTTGTTGCTTTTTATTTTAATTCCATTAAGTATATGGTGTGATATAAGTTTCAGATGTACAATATAGTGATTGAACAGTTTGTACCTTACTCAGTGCTCATTAGTGTAAGTGTACTCTTTAATCCCCATCACCTATTTCACCCATTCCCCACCTGTCTCCCCTTCTGGTAACTATCCGTTTGTTCACTGTAACTAAGAGTCTATTTCTTGATTGTCTGTCTGTCTCTTTCTTTGCTTGTTTTGTTTCTTAAATTCCACATATGTGTGAAATCATAGGTATTTGTCTTTCTCTGACTGGTATTTCATTTAGCATTATATTCTATAGCTCCATTCATGTTGTTGCAAATGGCAAGATTTCATTCCTCTTTATGGCTGAATAATATTCCATTTAATACTACATCTTCTTTCATTCATCTGTTGGTAGACACTTGGGCTGCTTCCATAAATTGGCTATTGTAAATAGTGCTGCAATAAACATAAGGGTGCCTGTATCCCTTTGAATTAGTGTTTTTGTAGTTTTGGGGTACATACCTAGTACAATTACCATCATAGGGTAGTTGTATTTTTAACTTTCCAAGGTACCTCTATACTGTTTTCCACAGTGGCTGCACCAGTTTGTATTCCCATCGACAGTGCATGAGGTTTTTTCTCCACATCCTCACCAACACTTGTTGTTTCTTGTATTTTTTATTTTAGCCATTCTGACAGGTATGAGATGATAGGTCATTGTAGTTTTGACTTGCCTTACCCTGATGATGAGTGATGTTGAGCATCTTTTCATGTATCTGTTGGCTGTTTATCTTCTTTGGGGAACTGTCTATTCCTGTCTTCTGCCCATTTTTAGTTGGCTGATTTGTTTTTTGGGTGTTGAGTTATATCAGTTTTTACATATTTTGGATACTATCCCTTACCAGATATGTCATTTGCAAATATCTTCTCCCATTCAGTGGTTGCCTTTTACTTTGGTTGATTGTTTCCTTTGCTGTGTGGAAGCTTTTTATTTGATATAGTCCCAATAGTGTATTTTTGCCTTTATTTCCCTTTCCTTAGAAGACATATCTAGAAAAATGCTCCTATGGCTGATGTCAGAGAAATTAACCCCTGTGTTCTTTTCTAGGATTTTTATGGTTTCAGGTCTCATATTTATGTCTTGAATCTTTTATTTATTTGTTTATTTATTTATTTATTTAGAGTGTACACATGTGCGAGCAAGGGGAGGGATGGCGGGAAGACAGAGGGAGAGGGAGAAAGAGAATCTTAAACAGGCTTCGTGTCCACCCTGGAGCCCAACACAGGGCTCAGTCTTACAACCCTGAGATCAAGGCCATGACGCAAATTTAAGAACCATATGCTTAACTGACTGAGGCACCCTGGCTCCCCTGTTTTTAATTCATTTTGAGTGTATCTTTGTGTATAGTGTAAGAAAGTGGTCCAGTTTTACTCTTTTGCATGTAGTGGTCCAGTTTTCCAGCGCCATTTGTTGAAGAGACTATCTTTTTCCCATTGCATATTCTTGCCTCCTTTGTCATGATTAATTGAGCACATAATGGTGGGTTTATTTCTGGGCTCTCAGTTCTGTTCTGTTGATCTCTTTGTCTATTTTTGTGTTACCATACTGTTTTTGATTACTACAGCTTTGAAAACAATTTTAAGCCTGGAATTGTGATATCTCCAGTTTTATTTTTCCTTTTTCAAGATTGCTTTGGCTATTCAAGGTCCTCTTTTGTGGAATCTTTACTTACGGTTTTCTGTGTATAGTATGTCATCTGCAAATAGTGAAAATTTTACTTCTTCCTTACTAATTTGGATGCTTTTTATTTCTTTTTGTGGTCTGATTGCTGTGGCTAGGACTTCCAGTACTATGTTGAATAAAAGTGGTGAGCATGGACATTTTTGTCTTGTTCCTGACCTTGGGGAAAAGTTCTCAGTTTTTCCCCATTGTATATGACGTTCACTATGGGTTTTTCATTTTATGGAGGCCGGGGTGAAGGTTAGTTTTGAAGCATTGCTTTAATTGTCTCATGGTTTACCTAAAAAGGCATTGACTTAAGAAAGCTATAGATAAATCTGTTTAATTAGTAAAGCTAAAGAATTTTGTTTTCCCAGGTTAGCATTTCTTTGATAGCAAGTAAATCTACACAAGAACCTAATTAATATATTTTTCTCTGTTGATTCTCTATTTTGACAGGAACTTGATGTCAAAATAGCAATTAAGTCATGTCGCCTAGAGCTAAGTACCAAAAACAGAGAACGGTGGTGCCATGAAATCCAGATCATGAAGAAGTAAGTGTATTTGGTGACTTGTATTTCCCGAGCTCTGCAGCCTAGGAAGATGTCATCATAGGGAAGGAGGATAAGAATCTGTTCTTCTCAGGATCTTTTGGAGAATGTGTCTTTTTTCCTCATCAAATATATATGTCCTATTTCAAATAATAGTATCACATTATGATTAAGTAGGTTTAGTTTTAAAAATCAGCTGAGGGGGCGCTTGGGTGGCTCATTTGAGCAGTAGCTGCCTTTGGCACAGGTCATGATCTCAGGGTCCTGGGATGGAGCCTTGGGTTAGATTCCCTGCTCAGTCGGAGTCAGCTCGTGCTCACTTTTTCTCTCGAATAAATCTTAAAGAAAAAAAAAAAAAAGTCAGCTAGGAATTATCAGACTCCATTCTCTGTGGGCAGAATCTTTTTCTTCTGGATATTGGACAATGTTTATCCACTATACTTTCTCATTAAATATGATCACTACTCTCATTTCTTTACTCTTACCTACTTTTGTTGAATAGTGCATCTTTTGCTTCATACAAAATTACCCCAAAATGTAGTGGCTTAAAACACCAACCATTTGGGGGCACTTGGCTGGCTTAGTTGGAAGAGCATGTGACTCTTGATCTCAGGGTCATCAGTTCAAGCTCCACATTGGGTGTAGAGATTACTTAAATAAATTTAAAAAAGAAATCCCAACAAACATTTAGTATCTCACAGTTTCTGTGGTTTAGGAATTTGGGAGTGACTTAGCTTAGTGACTCTAACTCAGGAGATCCCTCCTGAAACATCGTAAAATGTTGAGTGGAGTTGCAGTATCCACTTCCAAGCTCATTTATATGGCTGTTGGCTAGAGGTATCAGTTGCTCATCATATGGGCCTCTGCATAGGGAAGCTTGAATATTTTCATGACATGGCACCTAGCTTTCCCCAAAGTGAGTGATCTGAGGAGAAAGAACAAAGTGAAAGCTCACGTATCTTTTATGATCTTTCCTTGGAAGTAATATCTTTTCTACCACATTCTGTTTGTTAGAAATGAGTCACTAGGTATAGCCTACACTCAAGGGGAGGAGAAAAATTAAGCTCTTAAAGGGATAAGTGGGCATATTTTAAAATCTGCACAGGTAGTGTGCTAAATGGTTTACAAATAATTCTACTCGTCACAGCAACCCTATTTTTAGGTGTTATCCCTGTTTTAAGATGAGGAAGTTGAGGGGCACCTGGGTGGCTCAGTGGGTTAAAGCCTCTGCCTTCGGCTCAGGTCATGATCCCAGGGTCGTGGGATCAAGCCCCACATCGGGCTCTCTGCTCTGTGGGGAGCCTGCTTCCTCCTCTCTCTCTGCCTACTTGTGATCTCTGTCTGTCAAATAAATAAATAAATAAAAAGAAGAGAAGGGTTTTTATTTTTATTTTTATTTATTTTTATTTTTATTTTATTTTATGTTTTAAAGATTTTATTTATTTATTTGACAGACAGAGATCACAAGTAGGCAGAGAGACAGCCAGAGAGAGAGAGGAGGAAGCAGGCTCCCTGCCGAGCGGAGAGACCGATGTGGGGCTCGATCCCAGGACCCTGGGATCATGACCTGAGCCAAAGGCAGAGGCTTTAACCCGCTGAGCCACCCAGGCGCCCCAGAGAAGGGTTTTTAAAAAAAAAAAATTCGGAAGTTGAAGCTCATCGAGTTATATAACTGATAGCTAATAGAATCTGGATTTGAAATAAGTACTTTCTGACTCCAGTGTCTTTGCTTAGTTCACTATTAAAGTACTCAGACTTGGCTATGTGGCAGAATCACCAGGAAACCTTGTTAACAGTAACAATTCTTAGCCCTGCACATGGAGAATCTGTTTTCTTAGGTCTCTAGGACCTTGTAATCTATTCTAGTTTTGAGATCCATTGCATTGATGATGATGATGATGATGATGATGATGGCTGGGATGATATATTGTTAAGTTAAAAAAAAAAGATGTTCGAAAACAACATATAGTGAGATTTAACATTTATTTAAAAATGTGTTTATGTACAGATTGAAGCTAGAAGGAAATATGCCAAAATTTTAATATATTACCTATGGGTAACATAAGTAATTGTGGGAGAACCAATATGATAAAGACTTTGGAGCCAGACTGCCAGACTTGAATCCTTACTTGGCCACCTCCTTGCTGTGTGATCCTATATTATTTAACCAATTTGTGCTTCTGTTTTCTCCTGTGTGATGAGACTATTAATAAGTCTACCTATAGTAGGATTATTGTGACAAGTAAATGAGTTAAAGTATGTAAAGTGGGTACTGTTTGGCACATAGAAATGTAATAGTGGTGACTGTGGTAGAATTTTTTTTTTCTGTATTTTATTTATTTTTAAAGATTTATTTATTTATTTTAGAGGGGGTAGGCTGAGGGAGAGGGAGAGAGAATCCCAAGCAGACTCTCTGCTGAGCCTGACGTGGGGCTTGATCCTACGACCCTGAGATCATGACCTAAGCCAAAATCAAGAGTCGGAGGCTTAGCTGATCAAGCCTCCCAGGTTCCCCATCTTATTTTATTTTGAAAATTATTAATTCTTCATTATACAAATAAGAAATTAGAATATTATAAATAATGCCAGCCTTTCTTCCACTGCCCCCCGGTTAACTACCATCTCAAACCCAGTCTCTTTTCACTGGAAAAAAAAATTTTGATTATGTTTTCCCCTTCTTGTTAGGTTGAATCACGCCAATGTTGTAAAGGCCTGTGATGTACCTGAGGAATTGAATTTTTTAATTAATGATGTGCCTCTTCTAGCAATGGAATACTGTTCTGGAGGAGATCTCCGGAAGGTAGTGTGGATGTTTTGAGATGATGAGATAGTAAATCACTAACCTTAGCAATGCTTAAATCCTATTTAATATGATAATCTAGACTAATAGTCAGTAAACTATGGCCTGTTACCTGCTTTTGTGGTTTCTTTTTTACTACAACACCAGAGTTGAGTAATTGTGACAGAGACCTGTGGCCTGCAAAGCCCAAGATATTTACTGTATAGTTCTTTACTGGGAACATCTGCTAATGCCTGACTGAGAACATGCATTTTTTTGTAGGTGGTGGTGTTTGCAGGGTGGGAGTGGATTGATTGTGTTAGACCAAAATATCAATATCTAAGGTGTTTCTAAAGAAGTTGTGTTAAAAAAAAAAAAAAGTTTTTTTTTTCTATTTTAAATCTTTCTCATCTCATTTTAAATCTGCCATATGACTGTTATTAAACATGTGAGGTTTTTTTTCAACCTTTTTCAATTTCACATACTTTCCCCCTTTATCTTTACTTGTATAAGTCTTGTCATGAAATTAATTGTCCTCAGTACGGTTTTAGTAATTTTTCCCTTCTTACATTTTCTTAATTGTGACTTGTTTTCTTATTTGAATATTCTGTTAGTGTATAGTGATTAATGTATTGCTACTACTGCCCAGCAGTATTGGCAGTATACATTTTTAGACTTCTTTTTTTTTTTTCTTCAGTTACTCAACAAACCAGAAAATTGCTGTGGACTTAAAGAAAGCCAGATACTTTCTTTACTGAGTGATATAGGTATGTAATCAATTTGAAAATACTTTCATAATTTAATGCCCCTTTGGTTTATAAAAGGATCTATATGCTACTTGGACATTAAGGAGAATTTTTGATGTACTATACAAAGCATGCACTGCTACCATCTGTAAGAAATTATCAGAAAAATTTAACTGTTGCTGTTGATGCTAAAACTAGGATATTTTGTTATTTTTTGTTTTTTATTGCTAGGAGTCCACTTTTGACTAGTAGATGTTCCAGTTGCTGACAAAAAATGGTGTGAAATGACCTTACTCAATTTTACTCTCCCTCCATCCCTCTCTGCCTAACATAGTAATTTTATTTACCAGTGGCATTGCATCTCATGGTTATTGGTCCTCAAGTCAACTCTTAGGATGAAATCTCTTTTTAATAATAATTATTCCTGAAAAATCCCTAAAATTACGTGCACTTAGGTCCTTGGAAGAAGGTCAGAAGCCAAGAATATGTTTCCCTATATATTTTGATTTTGCTTCTATTCCTAGGTTGTGGAGGTCAAGTCTAGTTGAAGAAGATGATTTAGGTGGGAGGGAAAACTAGGGGGATTTATATAATTCTGCAGTATTTTTTTTTTAATGTTAATTGGATTTTCTGTGGTGAGAATCTTAACTGGTATAATATTATTAATCATATAGTTATGATGGTCCTTATAAATATGAGCATCAGAGGGGTGCCTAGCTGGCTCAGTCAGAGGAGCATGCAGTGCTTGATTTCAGGGTTGTGAGTTCAAACCCCATGTTGGGTGTAGAGATTGCTTAAATAAACAAAATTTAGAAAACAAGTTCGACTGTCAGAGTAGATCTGTATAAAATGTGAGATGGATTTATTTTTAATAAATTTCTGTTACCTCAAAATACATTTTAAACTTTATTTAGGGTCTGGGATCCGATATTTGCATGAAAACAAAATTATACATCGTGATCTAAAACCCGAAAACATAGTTCTTCAGGATGTTGGTGGAAAGGTAGGTGAAACCTGAAGAAATGTTACATGCCAATTGAATACAGTCTCCCTGGTGTAGTCTTTGAAGTCTGTTGTCGTTCCATAGCATTTTACACTTTTTCTATCCCAGCCCTCATTACACTGAACTGTGGTTTTGTGTTTAGATGTTTGTCTCCTCTGCTAACACAGTGGTTCCATTAGAGAAGGAACTGTGCCTATCTTGCTCACTTCTGTTTTCTAATATAGTATCTAGTAGAGATAATAGGCAGTGAGTAAAAATAGTTTGTTAATCCCTTACAAAGCACATCCAATGCACATCCTGGATTTAGTTAAGTATGTTTATTTAACTATGTTTCTTATTTAAGAAAGAACAGACTCATCCTCCTCCCCAAAAGTCCTAAGTTCTATA
The DNA here is from genome assembly GCF_010015895.1 of Lontra canadensis. Lineage (NCBI taxonomy): Eukaryota > Metazoa > Chordata > Mammalia > Carnivora > Mustelidae > Lontra > Lontra canadensis. The sequence continues at coordinate 17,920,344 of NW_022630997.1, forward strand.
TTTAAGTAAAATTCAAAATCTTGATTTCTCAGATTCTTAAATGAGTCATCTTGAGGAGAACCAGAGATTATGCATTGATTCCTGGAATACTTGTATTTATCACAATAATTTAAACAGTTTTCTTGTGACTAGCACTCAGGTTCCACTCCAATAAAGATGTAAAACCAAGAGTCTGAATTTTGAATTGGATTGTGTGGTCTTTAGTTGGTGATGGTGGTGGTCAGTTGAAGGTGATGAAACCTTGATGGTGCCTCTTCCCATAGGAGCCTTTCATGTACGATTGGCAGCAACTGTTGCTGGTTTTTTTGTTTTGTTTTGTTTTTTGTATCCAAAGACTTCAGGATATTCTTGGAGTTAGACTCACTCAGTGGTATGATGCTTTTTCAAGTTTGGAATCATCTTTACCTTTCCCTTCTGGTTTAATGGATCAAGCTTATTCTGAATATACCAAAATAAAAATTAATAGCCTATACTTAATTTTTAAGCATTTTTTATCATGTATCAGGTGCTGTGTTAGATTCTTTTGTTTCGTTATTTCATTGATCCTAAAAATAATTCTGTGAAGTAAGGATTGTTGGTGATACCATCATTTAGGAAACAGAGAAGTATCTTGATCAAGGTCACATAAGCAGTGGAGCTCAGGCTTGAAATACGTTTGTGGTATTCCAGAGCCCAAGCTCTTCCCCACCTCCCTCTCCAGAGCCTTAATAAGGACATTGTTGGCTCTCCCTTCCAGAGTTCTCAATCATTTAATACTTATTGTATTGCAGATTATGCATAAAATAATTGATCTGGGATATGCCAAAGATGTTGATCAAGGAAGTCTGTGTACATCTTTTGTGGGAACACTGCAATATCTGGTGAGACATGGATTGTTTCTTTGAATTCAAGTGTATGGGATTCATGTTCTTATTTCTGAAGGTCAAATATAGTAGTTCAAAAATAAAGTAGCTTTTCTCTTACAGTGTTGACGTTTAAAGCATTTTTGTTTCTCTTTTTAAGGCCCCAGAACTCTTTGAGAATAAGCCTTACTCAGCTACTGTTGATTATTGGAGCTTTGGGACCATGGTCTTTGAATGTATTGCTGGATATAGGCCTTTTTTGCATCATCTACAGCCATTTACCTGGTAAGAAATGGAAGAGAACTTTGGTATGTTTGATGGGAATAGAAATTTTCAGTTAACCTGCTCTTTTTCCTTCCACTCCCCTCATATGGCATAATTGCCTTTTAAACAAATAATTGAATAAAAATAAATGTCAAAAAATTATAGAGTGTGAGAATCAGTTGTCAATTGAGGTAACTTGTTTTATAGGCATGAGAAGATTAAGAAGAAGGATCCAAAGTGTATATTTGCATGTGAAGAGATGACAGGAGAAGTTCGGTTTAGTAGTCATTTACCTCAACCAAATAGCCTTTGTAGGTAAGTATGTTTTAGTTGAGGAAGTTCACCTTAGTTTCTTTAGGGTTATTAAAAAAAACAGTAGAATTGTTGTCTGTTTGAAGTAGTACTGTGCAGTAAAACTTTCTGTGATAATGAAAAAGTTTTATATCTGTGATGGCCCCATTAGACTGTTGAGCACTTGAAAGGTTGTAGTGTGACAGAAGAACTCAATTTTAAATTTTATTTAATTTTAATTAATGTAAGTGTAAATGCAAATAACCACTTGTGACTAGAGGCTACCATTTTGGACAGCACAGGTCTAGTAGAAATGAGAACTCCGGCTATAAGAAGATTCTTGGGATACTGAAGTAAATGGGTTCCTTGGAGAAAGGAATGGACTTACCTGTTGAAGTTTCAAGTACTTACATGTGTAGGTTTTGGGTTGTTTTTTTATGGAAAAAAATTTGTTCCCTGTCATTTCGTGAATTACTTGAAAGTAAGATACAAAAGGATACAGGTGGGTAATGAGAAAGGACAGGACAACTTATCAAATTACCTTTTTTCACAATACTAAAGGGAAACTGGGACATAATGATTTTTCACCCTATTTTTGTATGCTCTCTAGTTTAATAGTAGAACCCATGGAAAACTGGCTTCAGTTGATGCTGAATTGGGATCCTCATCAAAGAGGAGGACCTGTTGACCTTACTTTGAAGCAGCCAAGATGTTTTGTATTAATGGATCACATTCTGAGTTTGAAGGTTAGTTTGAATGTGGTCTACTTCATAAGACTTGCATTGAAGTTAACAAATTTACTTGGAAGACGAGCATAAACATTTTAATAATCTTTTCTGATGCTTATTTGAAAAGAAAATTACAGTTTTAGAGCTGATATGTTTTTACTTCTTTAGTAAGCCTTCTCAGTTTTATTTCTAAGTGGTCTTTGTTGATTGCTTTTATGAAACATCTTTTGGATTTTCCTCTTCCTTCTGTTGGTGCCATTAGACCTCATTCATTTGGGTGCAGTCACACTGTATTTGGTTTGGTGAGGAAGTTTCCTGCTTGACTTTTATGCCTCTGTACTTCCTCTCTGTCTTACAGTTCATGCAGCAAGAACTACCCTTTTCTTCTGAAAATGCTTTTTATTCTCCTGTCCAAGAAACCAACAGAGTTCTTCTTGCCTATCAAGTCAAGTCTAAACTGATCTGCCTGCCTTTTGGAGCTTTCTTCATGCAGGTCCTCCCCAACCAAGTGCTTGCCGTGGCCATGCTTCTCTTACCTTTTACTTTGCTAGGTCCAGCTTGTCACTGCTCCTTATGCCATCAAGCACATTATCCATTTTTGTGCTTTGACACGCTCTCCTGCCCAGAATGATCTCTGTCTCTGTGTATCTTCTCAGCTACACTGGCACAGATTCAACTCTCCTTTTCTCTGAATGGTCTCTGTCACATATTTTGTCATTTAAATCATATTTACTGTATTTTCTAATTGTTTCTCATCTTCCACTCATGCCTCTCCATATAGGTTATCTTCTTTAATGCTGGGATTATTCTTACTACTTTTATTAACAGTCACTCACCCTACCATCATGCTATCCCTACCCCTGTGTTCTGTACAAAAGCTATGTATCAGGTTCTCAGTAAATATTCATTGGTATGAATGAGAGGCTCTGTGTATGCTCTATACCCGAAAACAACCCTCATTTGCAGTCTTTCTATAGTTATTGATTTGGTAGTAGTAGATAAGGGTTTCTAAAGTTGGAAGAATCTGTGGTGAGGGCTCAGTGGTGAGCATCCAAGGCCATCTTGGAGGCAGGAGGAGGATAGTTGGGGGTGGGGCTAAATTTTATTTTCCAGAAAAAAAAATTGAAATGAGAAGTTATAATCATGTAAGGTTTTACTATAATATTGGCATGACTTATTAAATAGGAACTTGGGGCCACGTTGATGTCATTCTTGGCTAATGCTGAAAAATTATCTGGCTTCTTGATTTGGTTTTCTTCTGTTGTGCCAAGGAATAAATTATTCCTTAGTGTTTTAGCCCAGCAGCACTTGGTGACATCTTTTAGTTCTTTGGTGCTCCTGAAAATTTTTGTCTTTTATCCCAGATTTTTTTCAGACTTGTCATGTGATTGTAGCATCATTTCCACTCTGAGGTGTATGTGAACATGTGCTTATTATTGAACACAGGGAAAGAGTCCTCCCTATATGTTTTGTGGTCTATAGACTTCAGTTTGCAGAACCACCATTTACCTGTCTGTGAAACTGGGGCAAATACTTACTTTATCTATCTATCTATCTATCTATCTGTCTTCAGCTCAGGTACAGTAATATCTTCTTTAAAGACTCAAAATTGTGAGATTGTGCAGGATAAGGTATGTATAGGATACTATTCATAGTAATGGGGAGATGCTTCTGAGACATGATAATAGAACTGGATTTTGAAAGATGAGTAAGAATTAATCAGGGGAATGCGCAGGGAGAATGACTTACAGACAGGGGAATACCAGTAATACAGGAACATGAACTGCAAAACAGTTTGCATTGTAGGACATTTTCTAAGGTGCTTATTATATTGTTCAAAGAAGGAATGATGTCTGTTTGATTTTCATTTAAAAAGGAAATCAAGGGGCGCCTGGGTGGCTCAGTGGGTTAAGCCGCTGCCTTCGGCTCAGGTCATGATCTCAGGGTCCTGGGATCGAGTCCCGCATCGGGCTCTCTGCTCAGCCGGGGGCCTGCTTCCCTCTCTCTCTCTCTCTGCCTGCCTCTCTGTCTACTTGTGATCTCTCTCTGTCAAATAAATAAATAAAATCTTTAAAAAAAATAAAAAAAAAAAAAAAATAAATAAAAATAAAAAGGAAATCAACAAAACAGTTACTAGAATACTTCTTTCTTTTTAAAAAGATTGCATGATTTTCCAACTGTGTATTATGAAAAACTTTAAATAGGAAAGTTGAAAAAAGTATACTGAACTTTCCACTAAAGATAATGGTAAAACAGAAGTATTTGATTATTCCTTCTTTGCCTCCCCTTTCATGCTCCTAAGTATAAGTGTATCCTAAGTGTCTCTCCTTGGTTTTCTCTTTTACGATATTACTTTTTCTTCCTTTCCTTTGTCATCTCTTTAGTTGTAGAACTTTACCTATAAACTGAATATGGACAACTTCCAAATTTATTTCCTCAGTTGTGATTTTTCTACAGAGTGTTTGTAACTGCTAAATAACTATACTTGGTGGTCTCGCTGACACCCAAAACTTAATTTATTAAAAACTGAACACCTTTGCTCCATTAAATCTCCTATAGCTTTTCCTGTGCTTTTTGCCACTGTCATCTTTCCAGCTACCTAGGTGGCATGGCTTGTCTGACTGTTCCTTCTCATCCAGTTGCATATCCAGATTTATCTTTTGAATGTTTTAACAATTCTGAGCTAGTCAAGTTCTCAATTTAAAAAGACTTCTTCCATCGTTTCTCTTTGCTTATCGAATAAAGTCCAAACCCTTACATTTAGTATTCAGTATTTGTCTTGGTCTCCTTTCATCTGCTACTTGCAGCCTTATCTCCTGTTATACCCTAAGGGGGCATCATTTGGATTATTTATACTTATTTTTTTATACTTTTTTTTTGGATTATTTATACTTATTTATACTTATTTTTAAAAAGATGTATTTATTTGAGAGAGTGAGTGGGGGGAGGGGCAGAGAGAGAGAATTTCCAGCAGATTCCCTGCTGAGCGTGGAGCCCCAACGCGGCTCTCATCTCAGGACCCTGAGATCATGACCTGAGCCAGAATCAAGAGATGGGTGCTCAACTGACTGAGACACCCAGGTGCCTCTGGATTATTTATAATCTTTGATTATTTTTATCCATTTCTACCTCTCTGCCTCTGCCTACCTTGTTTTCTACCTAGAACCTTTCTTCTTTCAATCTTTCCTTGCTCTAATCTTCCTTTTCCTAAGTTTAGCTCGTATAAAGTGTCCCTTTCCTTCCATGAAGTAAACTCCTTTGGAATCTGCACAATACTTAATAATATTATAGTACATATAGTATTTTGCCTTGTATTTTAGTTCTCTTCATGTTTAATATCTTCTATTTGGCCATTATCCTGTGGAGGGCAAGGATCATAAGTTACTCAATTTGCATATCTGCTACCATCACAATGCACTTAATAATATTTACCACAGTAGTCACTTATTAAATACTTGAGGGACAAAAGGATAAATGTAAGTTGTATTTCTTCTCTCTTTCTTTTGCTCTCTTATGGTTCAGCTTTGGTTGTGGGATTCTATGATTACTTACCTAGTTTGACATAAACCATGTGTAAAAGTATATATCCACCTTAGAATATTCATCCTATGTTTCTGCTGTTGCCATTAGCGGTAGTTGTTGTATTATAAGATCTGCTTAGAATGGGAAGGAGTGGAAGGTCTCAGTTGGGATACTTGTTTTGTAAATCCATTTCAACTTTGAGAAGACCCTCCTCTTCCTCTCACCTTTTTCAAACATGAAAATCATTATAAAAGGAAAGTTAATGTTTTACCTTGGTAATAAGCATTTCTAGCAGAAATAATTTTAATCTAATAATATACTGTATGTTAATTGAATTTAAAGAAAAAGTAATTTTAATCATTTGCATATACTAGTCAGCGTAACGCACTGGAGAAACATAGGTATTAACTTTGTATGACTTATCTAAGAACAGTAGAAGGAAGAGGATTTAAAATCATGTTGTTTTCAAAAGACTTCTCAGGGTTCTGGTTTCTCTCTGCCAAAATGGAGCTTAGAAGATCTAATTAACAGGATGTTATATGAAAACACTTAACTCTGTGGTTGGCATTTATTAGGGACTTCATAAATGGGAATATTTCCTTCCAGGTCTACAGTAAGTTTCTGAGAATAAATAAGGGTTGCCTTTTTATTTTTAATTTTTTTAATTTTTAAAAAGTAATTAATTAATTTTTTTAAAGAGGGAGAGAGAATCCCAAGCAGGCTCCATGCTTAGCGTGTAACCCAACATGGGGCTTGATCTCACAACCCTGATGATCATGACCTGAGCTGAAATCAAAAGTTGGATGATTAACTGACTGAGCCACCTAGGCACCCCTAAGTGTTGACTTTTAGAATTGGGGTTTTTGTTTCTGGATTTTGTACATCCCTATAATTTTGAAACTTTATTCTTTGGATCTAACATCTGCTATAGGAAAGTAAACTCTACTGTTCAGTTTTCAGTATGTAATTTCATATTATGGAAGGAGATCTCACTTTAGAAAATGATAGAACCTTGTTTAGTATAGAGATAATGTCTTTTGCTCATATTCCTTTAATATCTAGCAGTGAATATTTTATGTAATAAATGATCAGTAATCATTTTTTTGGGTGCCTGGGTAGCTCAGTGAGTTAAAGCCTCTGCCTTCGGCTCAGGTCGATCCCAGGGTCTTGGGATCGAGCCCCACATTGGGCTCTCTGCTTGGTGGGGAGCCTGCTTCCTCCTCTCTCTCTACCTGCCTCTCTGCATACTTGTGATCTCTGTCTGTCAAATAAGTAAAAATTTTTAAAAATAAATCATTTTTTCTCATTTATACAGATAGTACACATCCTAAATATGACTTCTGCAAAGATAATTTCTTTTTTGTTACCACCTGATGAAAGTCTTCATTCACTGCAGTCTCGTATTGAGCGTGAAACTGGAATAAATACTGGTTCTCAAGAGCTTCTTTCAGAGACGGGAATTTCTCTGGATCCTCGGAAACCAGCCTCTCAATGTGTTCTAGATGGAGTCGTAAGAGAATTCTGATATACCTAGAGTATAAGAAATCTGATAGCATAGAGAGATTGCATGCCCTGCATTTTTTTGATGCATAGTTGGAATCTCCTTGGGGGGCGGGTGGGATGTACCTTACAATTCTTATTTTAATTTTATCCTACTCATTACTCTTATCATTGCTTTGCAAAGTGAACAAAATACGTTTTAAACTTTGTATGACTTTCTCTTTGGTGCCAGTTTTCTCCCCCCTCTTTGTTTTCCTCTTTTGTACTTAAAGCCTAGAACCTTGAAATTAGACCAGCAGTCTCATAGATCCTGCCAGAGGATAGATGGATGGTAAAATATTGTGCTCATGACTCTTTTGTTGTTGTTGTTGTTTTACCTTTTTGAGGCAAATTTTATATATCGTGTAATTTACCCATTTCATGTGTACAATTCAATGCTTTTTTTTTCTTTTAGTAAATTTGCCTAATTGTGCAGCCATTACTATAAATTTGTTTTAAGATATTTCCATATCAATAAGATCCTTGATGTCCACTAACTCTTAATCTCCATTCTGTTCACTCAGGCATCCACTAATTTACTTTCTATCTCAGTAATTTGCCTTTTCCAAATACTTCATATAAGTGGAATCATACAGTCTATAGCCTCTTGTGTCTGACTTCTTTAACTTAGTATTGTGTTTTGAAGGTTCATTTATGTCCTAGCATATATAAGAACTTCATTCCTTTTGATTACTAAATAGTATTCCCATTGTATGGATATATGTTGTTAAGACTTTTTGCTTTTGTCCTTTTGGGTCTTATGATTGTTTTTCACTTTAGCCCATTCTACAGTTATTTATTTTTCCTAAGTAGTAATCTAGACCTTAAATTTGTAAGATGTATGCTAATAAACATTAATGTTACTCATTTGCATTTCACAATGAATTTCATAGGAAATGTGGTGTTTAAGTACTTAGAGAACCTAGTCTTTTCAAGGATTTTTTTAATTGTTTCTTTTTCAGAGAGGCTGTGATAGCTATATGGTGTATTTGTTTGATAAAAGTAAGACTGTATATGAAGGACCATTTGCTTCCAGAAGTTTATCTGACTGTGTAAATTATATTGGTAAGTATAGCTTATATACTGACCGAGGTTTAAAGCTGAAGTACTATAATTTTGACTCAGTATGGTTAGTAGAAATGGTCTTTTCACCAAAAGATAGTTTCTGTTCTATATCTCATACTTTGGGTTCATAAGTGTGGTAAAAAATGAATTTATATAGTTTGGAAGGTGAAATTGTAGATTTCAAGTCACTTCTAGATCCCTCATTTGGAAGAAGACTTACGTTCCACAGGATAGGGCTCTCATAGAAGAATGAGTCTCCACTATTAATTAAGCCTACTTTCTAGTTGTTCCTTAAGCATGTTCAAGTATTTTGTTTTATCATATGAATACTGCTTAATGTTCAAATGATTTCATTTATCCTGTGAAAATTATTCTTTTCTTTGGAAGAAATGATACATTTCTGTATACCCAAAACTAAAATCAAGCATAATATTATAAAATCGAGAACAAGATTGGGCATAGGGCTAAAATTATGTAATCTTTCCTCCGTGTTACCTTTTTATTAGTTTTTTTTAACAATAGCTTTAAATTTACAGAAAATTGAGTAATAGTACAAAGTTTTCATGTTATTTGAGTAGATAGTACAAAGTTCTCATGTTATTCCCCTTTCCAACACATACCATTTCCCCAGTTGTTAACATCTTATATTGTATAGTACATTCGTTATGCATAAAGAACCAATAATATATAATTATTAACAAAGGCCCGTACTTTTTTCATTTTTTCCTTAGTTTTTATCTGGTGTCCTTATTCTGTTCCAGGATCTCACCCAGGATACCACATTACATTTAGTGGTCTTATCTCCTTGGGCTTTTCTTGGCCATGACAGTTTCTCAGACTTTTTTCCTTGTTTTTGATGACCTTGACAGCTTTGAGAAATACTGGTCAAGTATTTTTTAGGATACACCTCTGTTGCAGTTTGTCTGATTTTTTTTTTCCCCTCATGATTAGAATAGGGTTAGGCTTTTGAGACATCACAGAAATAGTGTCATTTTCATCACATTTTATGAAGAGTATATACTTTGAATGTGATTTATGACTCTTGGTGATGACCTTGGATCACCTGGCTAACGTAGTGTCTCTCAGATTTTTCCACGTTAAAGTTTAGTCTCCCCTCTGACCCCTTCCATACTGTGAAGGAGGTCACTATGTAGAACCCAAGGAATTATGCTTCCCTTCCTTTAAGGATATAATACATAATTTATTTGGAATTCTTTTGCATATGAGATTTGTCTCTTCTCTCCCATTTATTAATTTGTCATTTATTCTATCAATATGGATACATGGATATTTGTCTTATACTTTGGATTATAACCCAAGACTAATTAATTTTGTTCTTCAAATTGCTGCATTTTTGGTCCCTAGGAGCTATTTCATTTGGCTTTCTCTCCTCTTTCACTTGTGCCATCAATTAGGGTTTTTTTATTTCTTTTTTTTAAGCAGTTTTTTCTGACACCAAAACAGGTTCCATGTCTGTCTTGTGTATTTCTTGTCCCAGTCCTAGGATCAGCCATTTCTCTAAGGAGCCCTGGTTCCTTTAATTGGAGAATAGTGTTAGAACCCAAAATCTGGACACTAGGAGTGCTTTTTGCTACTGGAGTATCATTTCTTAGACCTTTTTATTTTTTTTAAATATGTGATTTGTTTGTGTGGGAGAAAGACTCCCCTCACCTGACTCTTTTTCTTTAAAGTGTTTGGGTTATTTCGTTTGGTTTGTTTGTTTGTTTTGTCTGTTGTAGGAAGTCTCAGGAGTAAGAATGGGTATATAAGAATAGAAGAAAGGTTATTTGAGACTATTAATTATTAGGGGAGGCAAAGATTTTTTTCAGATATATAGTTTTATTTTTTTAAGGCTGCTTCAGATATTGTGGTTTTTCAGTATTAATCCAGCGTAGTATCATTTCTCTGAATGTTTTCATTGGAAAAGAATAATGGAGACTATAATTGCCACCTTAAAGTATAGGATGAATCTCTTTCAGCCTGGGAGAATTTCAGAATGTTAAAGTGCAATTTCATTGTACTTAACATATATCTGCCATAGTTTTATTTTTTTAATTAATGAATTAATTAATTTGAAAGTGAGAGGGAGAGAGCATGAGCAGGGGGAGGGGCAGGGGAAGTAGCAGACTCCCTGCTGAGTAGGGAGCTCAGTCTTTGGAATCTCAGATCATGACCTAAGCCAAAGGCAGATACCCAGCCGACTGAGTCACCCAAGTGCCCCTGCCATGGTTTTAGAAAGTAGCATTCCCTTTACTAAGGGCAAGAGATAACCATCAATAAATAATTTTATATATCTGGCAAAGAAGAAGGCATATTTTTTTAAAAGATTTTATTTATTTATTTGACAGATAGATATCACAAGTGGTCTGAGAGGCAGGCAGAGAGAGAGAGGAGGAAGCAGGCTCCCTGCTGAGCAGAGAGCCCAAAGTGGGGCTCTATCCCAGGATCCTGGGATCATGACCTGAGCTGAAGGCAAAGGCTTTTTTTTTTTTTTTTTTTTAAGATTTTATTTATTTGACAGAGAGAGATCACAAGTAGAGAGAGAGGAGGAAGCAGGCTCACTGCCTAGCAGAGAGCCCGATGTGGGACTCCATCCCAGGATCCTGAGATCATGACCTGAGCTGAAGGCAGAGGCTTAACCCACTGAGCCACCCAGGCGCCCCAGAAGAAGGCATATTTTACTAAACTGCTGGTTACCCTGTATGTTTTCCTGAAGTTGGGTTGGTAGTTCAGGAGATGAAATTTATTATTCAGAGGCAGGAAAGACCATGGAAAGATTGTGGAGGACACGGGACTTCATTTAAAACTTGAAAGAAATAAAGAATTTCGATTAATGGAGAAAAAAGGGAGTATTCCCCATTAGATGCAAGAAAAAAAAAAAGATATAGGAATAATTGCAAGCTTTGTGATTATGTAGTGATTATTTATTTTTATTTCCCCTCATACCTGGAATGGGGTTTGTCTATTGCAGGTCAGTAAATGTATGTTGAACTGAATGAAACGGTAACAGTTGATTCTTTCTAGCATCAGTTTCTAGAATAGAGGAATGATATTTGTATGGACAGGAAATCAGAAAGAAAGATGGATAAACTCTAAAATTTTAAAAGTAACTTCCCTTCTCTTTTTCCCCATCTTTTTATATAAAGTACGGGACAGCAAAATACAGCTTCCAATTATACAGCTGCGTAAAGTATGGGCTGAAGCAGTACACTATGTGTCTGGGCTAAAAGAAGACTACAGCAGGCTCTTTCAGGGACAAAGAGCAGCAATGTAAGTGGATTCTGTTATTTATAGGAGCAATGTCATGTGCATTAATGCTCAATAATTAATCTTGTTTTCATTAAACAGTATTCATGCAATACTGAAATATTGGGCTAATCTGAAGTGTAATTGTAATATTCTGACCAGACTTTTTAAGAATTCTTACTAATAGTCTGAAACCATCCAATCGCAATAGCTTGAGGGTAGTTCTGAAAGATTGTTTTATCTTAGAATATCATAGGGAGTTTTTAGAGACTAGATTCTAGAGATTAACTAATTCTCACGGATAGATAATAGAAATGTAGGCTTTTGACTTACAGCAAGTTAAGCTATTAAATTTTTGTCCACTGTTTCTGAAATACTGATTTTTTTTTTTTTTCTGTTATGGTTTAGGTTAAGTCTTCTTAGGTATAATGCTAACTTGACAAAAATGAAGAACACTTTGATCTCAGCATCTCAGCAACTGAAAGCTAAATTGGAGTTTTTCCACAAAAGCATTCAGCTTGACTTGGAAAGATACAGTGAGCAGATGACTTATGGGATATGTAAGTGTTTGGGTAACATGTTTGAAAGAAATGTTGCTATCTGCTGTCTACTATGTTGCCTTCTTGCCTCATAGCCCATTGTTTCACTTACACTCAGGTTAGAACAAGAGACAGGTTGCCTCAAGATTAGCAACTTTACTTCCCCGCAGTTGGACTGTAGTTGGACTAAAATTGTTTAGCTCCAGAAAAATTCAAAGCAATTTAAGAACTTTTGATTTTCAGGCCTCATTTTTAAAATAGATAAAATGTCTTGGGGTGCCTGGGTGGCATTATTGGTTAAGTGTCCAACTCTTGGTTTTGGCTCAGGTTATGATCTCAGGATCCTGAGATTGAGCCTCACAGTGAGCTTCGTGCTCAGCATGGAGTCTGCTGAAGACTCTGTCTCCCTCTCCTTCATCCCCTCTCCCCCGTCCTGTGCGTTCTCTTTCTCACTCTCAAATAAATAAATAAATAAATATTAAAAAAAAAAATAGATACCAAGTCTGTATTGAGGTGACTCCTTAACCAGGGAAATCTTAAACTACTTATCTTTTTTTTTTTTTTTTTTTAAAGATTTTATTTGTTTATTTGAAAGAGATCACAAGTAAGCAGAGTCAGGCAGAGAGAGAGAGGGGGAAGCAGGCTCCCCGCTGAGCAGAGAGCCTGATTCAAGGGGCTCGATCCCAGGATCCTGGGGTCATGACCTGAGCCGAAGGCAGAGGCTTTAACCCCCTGAGCCACCCAGGCGCCCCTTTAAACTACTTATCTTTCTGTAAATAATAACACAAATAATTCTAGGGGTTTTTCTTTAAAACCACCTACTGTCGAGTCCCCCTTTTTTTTTTTTTTTAAATATAGTACACAGCCTCTAGTTTTTCAATATTTGACTCTAAGCTTTCTCCCTTCATATGTATTAAGGAAATGTAAGATGCTGAAGGGGCCACCACCAATATTTCTGTTTTCTGTCATAAAACATATTCTTTCTTTGGGAAACAAATCCTGTCCATATACTTGTCTTGAGCAAGATATGTGTATCTCAGAATAAATGATCAGCAGTGTCCAATTGAGTGAATCAGTTTACCCACTAGAGCTGGTTCTATGATTGATGTTTTATTTCTATTTGTGTATAATAGGTATTCTGGTGAGTGACAAAACACTATAATTTTTTCACCAGATTACCTCTGACTTGTCAACTGTGTATCTTATACAAGGGTTAAAAAAGAATGACATAGACCTGTGTACCGATATTAAAAGATCACTTAGGTCTTTAATGGCAATGATGTTTTAAGTTGGGGAAAAAAAAAATCAAAGAAAGAAAAGCATGTAGAGATAGTTTCACTTGTGAGGGAAAAGGGTATGTGTCTATGTAACAAAAGATTAATGTAAGATCCTTAGAGTGGAGAGGAGGAAGAGAGACTTTTCTTTGTATATCCTTTTATAGTGTTTGATTTTTTTAAAAAATCATGTTCATGTATTACTTTTTTTTTTTTTTCATTTTTAAGAGAAAACTATTTATATTGGTTTCTTAGGGGTGCCATAACAACTTACTATAAATTGGGTGGCTTAAAACCACAGAAATTTACTGTCTCACAGTTCCAAAGGCTGAAAATCCAAAATCAAGGTTTTGGCAGGGTCATGAGCCCCTTGAGAGCTATGGGGAAGAATACTTCCTTGTTTCTTCTAGCTTCTCGTGGTTTGCCAACAGTCCTTGGCTCCTTGGATTACAGCTGTCGCACAGTAATCTCTGCCTCTGTTATCAACGTAGAGCTCTCCCTTCTTATGTCTGGGTCTCTGTATCTCTTCTCTTCTTACAAGGATATTAGTCATACTGGACTAATCAACCCTACTCCAAGATGACCTCATTTTAATTTAGCTAATTGCATCTGTAGTGACCCTGTTTCCAAATAAACTCACATTCTGAGGTTCTGAATTAGGACTTCAGCATATCTTTTTGGGGGACAGTTCAACCTATAATGTCATTTCTGATGTTGATATGGCAAGAAAGTAGATAGGTCACTAATTAAAGGTATGGCTATTTCTGAGATAATCAATTAAGACTTTTTTTTTAGCCTCAGAAAAAATGTTAAAAGCATGGAAGGAAATGGAAGAAAAGGCTATCCATTATGCTGAGGTAAGATCACTAGTTCATCCTTTTTTTTTTTTTTTTAAGATTTTATTTATTTATTTGACAGTGAGAGATCACAAGTAGACAGAGAAGCAGGCAGAGAGAGAGAGGGAAGCAGGCTCCCTGCTGAGCAGAGAGCCCAATGTGGCACTCGATCTCAGGACCCTGAGATCATGACCTGAGCTGAAGGCAGTGGCTTAACCACTGAGCCATCCAGGCGCCCTCACTAGTTCATTCTGTATGCTTATTAATTCCTGAGGTCTCTCTTAGAAATTGTCTTTGGTTTTGGTATGTAGAATATTTTTCATGTTATTCCTGAATATCAGACAAAAATCTAGTAGATGTTTTGTGTGTGTAGAGAGAAGTACCATAGTTGATTAAAAAAAAAGGGGGGGCTTTGGGCAAATGAGATAAAACTGAAACCTCACTAAACTTCAGTTTCCATATTATATTATGTGGACTTTTTAGTAGGTTTATGCAGATTAAATGGGAGTTATAATACTATATACCATATACAAATATAATATACAAATATAATATATTTGTATATATATATAATATATAATATACAAATATAATATAATATAATATTATACCATAATAAATGGTAGTTATTGCTGTTATTTTCATGAGTGGTTTATTTTTTTTTTAAATTTTAATTTTTATTACATTATGTAAGTGACCATACAGTACATCATTAGGTTTTGATGTAATGTTCCATGATTCATTGTTTGCATATAACACCCAGTGCTCTGTGCAATATGTGCCCTCCTTAATACTCATCACTGGGCTAACCCATCCCCCTGCCCCCATTCCCTCTAAAATCCTCAGTTTGTTTCCTGAAGTCCATAGTCTGTTATGGTTCATCTCCCCCTCCGATTTCCGCTACTTCATTTTTCCCTTCCTTTTCCTAACGTCCTCCATGCTGTTCCTTATGTTCCAGAAATAAGTGAAACTATATGATAATTGACTTTCTCTGCTTGACTTATTTCACTTAGTATAATTTCCTCTAGTTCCATCCATGTTGATGCAAAAGTTGGGGATTCATCCTTTCTGATGGCTGAGTAATATTCTATTTTATATATGGACCACATCTTCTTTATCCATTCATCTGTTGAAGGGCATTTCAGCTCTTTCCACAGTTTGGCTGTGGTGGACATTGCTGCTATGAACATTGGGGTGCATGTGGCCCTTCTTTTCATTACATCTGTATCTTTGGGGTAAACACCCAGTAGTATAATTGCTAGTCATAGGGTAGCTCTATTTTTAACTTTCTGAGGTACCTCCACACTGCTTTCCAAAGTGGCTGTACTACCTTGCATTCCCACCAACAGTTTAATAGGGTTCCCCTTTCTCCACAACCTCTCCAACATTTATTGTTTCTTGCCTTGTCAATTTTTGCCATTCTGACTACTGTAAGGTGGTATCTTAGTGTGGTTTTGATTTGAATTTCCCTGATGGCTAATGAAGGTGAACATTTTTTCATGTGTCTGTTAGCCATTTGTATATCTTCTTTGGAGAAGTATCTGTTCGTGTCTTCTGCCCATTTTTGACTTGATTATTTGATTTTTGGGTGTTGACTTTGAGAAATTCTTTATAGATCTTCGATATCAGCTTTTTGTCTGTAGTGTCATTTGCAAATATCTTCTCCCATTCCGTGGGTTGCCTCTGTGTTGTTGACAGTTTCTTTTGCTGTGCAGAAGCTTTTTATCTTGATGAAGCCTTAAAAGTTCCTTTTCAGTTTTGTTTCCCTTGCCTTTGGAGACATGTCTTGAAAGAAGTTGCTGTGGTCAGTGTCGAAGAGGTTACTGCCTATATTCTCCTAGCGAGGACTTTGATGGATCTCTGTCTCACATTGAGGTCTTTCATCCATTTAGAGTTTATCTTTGTGTATGGTGTAAGCAAATGGTCAAGTTTCATTCTTCTGTATATAGCTGTCCAATTTTCCCAGCACTGTTTATTGAAGAGACTGTTTTTTCTCCATTGGATATTTTTTCCTGCTTTGTTGAAGATTAACTGACCATTGAGTTGAGGGTCCATATCTGGGTTTTTTATTCTGTTTCACTAATCTATGTGTTTGTTTTTGTGCCAATACCATGTTATCTTGGGGATCACAGCTTTGTAATATAGCTTGAAATCAGGCCCCTAGGTTTGTTTTTCTTTTTTAGCAGTTCCTTGGCGATTTGGGGTTTTCTTTGGTTCCATACAATTTTTAGGATTGTTTGTTCCAGCACTTTGAAAAAGGCCATTGGTATTTTGATCAAAATGGTGTTGAAAGTATAGATTGCTCTGGACAGCATAGACATTTTAACAATGTTTATTCTTCCAATCCATGAGCAGGGAATGTTTTTCCATCGTTTTGTGTCTTCTTCAATTTCTTTCATAAGTGTTCTGTAGTTTTGTGGAGTACAGATCCTTCACCTCTTTGGTTAGGTTTATTCTAAGGTATCTTATGGTTTTTGGTGCTATTGTAAATGGAATCGATTCCCTAATTTTTCTTTCTACAGTTATATTGTTAGTGTATAGGAAAGCAGCTGATTCTGTGCATTGATTCTGTGCAGTTCTGTGCATTACTGAATTGCTGTATGAGTTCTAGTAATTTAGGGGTGGATTCTTTTGGGTTTTCCACATAAAATATCATGTCATCTGTGAAGAGAGAGTCTGATTTCTCCCTCGCCTCACTCCCCACTTTTCCCCCTAACTTTATAAATCTTATTCTTGGATTTCATTTTGGCTGGTTTTCTTGGTGTGGTGGCTTCCAATCACTCCAGATTTTCCAAGGGTGCATCTTGCCTGGAAGGTGGTTGATATTTTCAATTCTGTATATTCCCTCAACCAGCCCTCAACAGAATGACTAAGAGGAGGAACTCCCAACAAAGAAAAGAATCAGACAGTGGCTTCTCCCATGGACCTAAATGGATATGGATATAAGCAAGATGTCAGAAGTAGATTTCAGGGTTACAGTTATGAAGACGATAGCTAGGTTGGGGAAAACCATTAAAGGCAACATAGATTCTTCGAGGGCAGAAATGATAGCTAATCAGGCTGAACTTAAAAATGCTATGAATGAGATGCAATCTAAGCTAGATACTCTAACAGCTAGGGTAAATGAGGTAGAAGAAAGAATTAGTGATGTAGAAGACAAACTGATAGAAAGGAAGGAACAGGAGTCCTGGAACAAACACCTTAAAATCCATGAAAACAGAATTAAAGCAATGCCATGAAATGTTTCAATGTCAGAATTATTGGGATCCCTGAGCGGGGAATGGGGAGAGAAAGAGGACTAGTAGATATATTTGAGCAAATTGTAGCTGAGAACTTCCCTAATCTGGGGAATCAAACAAGCATTCATGTCCTAGAGGCAGAGAGGACACCTCCCAAGATCAAGAAGAACAGACCAGTGCCCTGGCATGCAATAGTAAAACTCAACAAATCTCAGAATCAAGGAAACCATTTTTTTTTTTTTAATTTGACAGAGAGAGATCACAAGTAGGCAGAGAGGCAGGCAGAGAGAGGGGTGGGGAGCAGGCTCCCTGCTGAGCAGAGAGCCCCATGCGGGGCTCTATACCAGGACCCTGGGATCATGACCCGAGCCAAAGGCAGAGGCTTTAACCCACTGAGCCACCCAGGCACCCCTCAAGGAAACCATCTTAAGGGCAATTAAGGGGTAGAGATTCCTTACATACAGAATAACGTCAGGCCTGTCCACAAAGACCTAGCAAGCCAGAAGGGGCTAGCAAGACATACTCAGGGTACTAAATGTGAAGAACATGCAGGCAAGAATACTTTATCTGGCAAGGCTGCCATTCAGAACGGATTAAGAGATACAGAGTGTCCAGGACTGGCAGAAACTGAAAGAATATATGGCCACTAAGCTAACCCTGCAAGAAATACTAAGAGGTGCTCTGTAAAAGGAGAAAGACCCCCGAAGTGATATAGAACAGAAATTTACAGAGACAATCTATAGAAACAAGGACTTCACAGGCGACATAATGACAATAAAATCATATCTTTCAGTAATCACTCTCAACGTGAACGGCCTAAATGTTCCCATGAAACAGCACAGGGTTGAGGTTGAATAAAAAGACAGGACCCATCTGTATGCTGTCTACAAGGGACTCAATTTGAGTGCTTTAGATAGGATAGCTATACATCCTGGTTACCTGAAATGGTCCCAGTTTATACCTGCCTTGCCATAATTACTCCCTTTTACTCTAAAAATTATGCTTGTTTGGACAATAAATTCTATATTTGGTCATGCTGGTTATAGTTCATTCTCTAGGAGGCATATTCCTTCCTCAGCTGTTAAATCTGTCCATGGTCCCACTAAATTGTTACTCTCCTGAATGCCAGTACTACCTGAAGGACATGGGTAAGGCAGTTGATACCCTTGGGTAGGAAACCCGTTATCTTTATCTTTCTGCGCTCTTATTCAAGGCAGTTGGGCACAAGAGGCAGTGAAGATCATAAAGCTGAGATAACAGCAATTTTGGCAGTCACTTTTTCTCTGTCTTGTTAGTGACACCTCTATCTTTCTGCTTCTCAGGAGGAGAAAGCAAATGCTAGTAATTTACTGTTGTCAGAAGAGAAACGAGAGAAGCATAGGTATTAAGTCTGTCCTTGTATGAAAGATTTTCAGAATCTGAAAGATAAAAAAGCTTGAACAAAGTCAGTGTTTCATGTTAAATCATTTAGTTCTCCTGCTGTTGCAGCAAATCATTCTGAGTTCTTTCTGTTTTGTGTGGTGGTGAGCCTGTAATTTCTTTTGTGTTTCATCATATTTTAGGTGGGTGTCATTGGTTACCTGGAGGATCAGATCATGTCTCTACACACTGAAATCATGGAGCTGCAAAAGAGCCCTTATGGAAGACGTCAGGGAGACTTAATGGAATCTCTGTAAGTAAGGAAGTCTTGTGTTGCTGCTATGGATGTCTGTAATTTTTTTGTCTCATGTGGTACTTTCTGCGTGTATCTGGCAGAGTAAGCCTGTATTTTTCCTTTTCCATAGATTTTCTTTCTCCAAATATATTGCCATAATTTTATTTATTTATTTATTTATTTATATTTATCTTAAAGATTTTATTTATTTATTTGACACAGAGAGAGACAGCGAGAGGGGGAATGCAAGCAGGGCAAGTGGGAGAGGGAGAAGCAGGCTTTCCGCAGAGCAGGGAGCCCAGCACAGGGCTTGATCCCAGGACTTTAGTATCATGACCTGATCTGAAGGCAGACGCTTAATAACTGAGCCACCCAAGTGCCCCATTGCCATAATATTTTAAAAGGAAGTTTTTCTTAGTCACAGAAATTTTGGAAATAACTTCAGTGATGACCTTTGCTTTTTTTTTTTTTTTTAAAGATTTTATTTATTTATTTGATAGAGATCACAAGTAGGCAGAGAGGCAGGCAGAGGCGGGAGGGGGAAGCAGGCTCCCCGCTGAGCAGAGAGCCTGATGTGGGGCTCGATCCCAGGACCCTGGGATCATGACCTGAGCCGAAGACAGAGGCTTTAACTCAGCTACCCAGGTGCCCCGACCTTTGCTTTTTTAATCAAAGCATCGTTTCATGTGAGTGTTAAGAGGTTTTCAAGTATTCTAAGTTACAAACTGTTGCCCTACTTACCATAGTTCTAGCCCAAGTTATTGTCCGTTAAATGCCCTAAATGAGGTTAACTTCCTAAGTGTCTGGATAGAAATGTGAAAATTTTACCCTAATCACAGGCCTTCATTTTTGCCCATTTAAGTGTTTCTGATGCAGAGATGTTGTATATGTGATGGTGGATCAGAGCAGATATGAAGTATATTAAACTTTGCGTTTTTATTAATTTTTAAAATTTTTATAAAAATATTTTACTTTTAAGTAATTTCTGTCCCCCACTGTGGGGCTTGAACTCATGACACCAAGATCAAGAGCTGCATGCTTTACTGACTGAGCCAGCCAGGTGCACCTAAACTTTGCATTTTTAGATCTTGCTTATTACCCAGTGAAATGCTGTGTAAAATGTTCGTTGGCAATATGTATTTGCTTTAAAATAGGTTTATACTCTATTCAAATAATATTGTTCATTTCAAGTTGTTGATTATTAGTCATTGAGTTATGTTCACTTTTGGAAGCATGTTTTCTCTTTCGTAGGGAACAACGTGCCATTGATCTGTATAAGCAGTTAAAGCACAGACCTTCAGGTAAGATACTTAATCACTGTACACAAAGGCATTTTAGGAAACCATCACAAACTTAACAAATCCAGGGGATTGGATTTTTTAAAAAGCTGCAGAATAAATTCCAGTTTTGGTATTGCCATAGAGCTGTTTATAGTAAAACAGCTTTTAAGTTGGTGAGAATTTGAGAGATTAGAAAGGCAAAGTAACAAGAAAATTGAGATAGAAAACTTTCTAAAGGGAGGTGAAAGGAAGGAATGAAAGAGAAAAAAGGAACTCAAAGAAAGGGAAGAGGAAGCAAGAAAATGTGAGGAAAGATGGAAAAAATAAGTGCTGCTTAAGATTAGAGAAGTTGAGAAGAATTTGGTACAGTGAGTTCAGGTGTGGAGTAATTAGAGGGAAGGCCCATGTTCTAGGCTAAAGCAGCATACCTTGAAAGTGATGCCTTCATCTGCATCTGGTTACTGCTTATTTCACTGGCAAAACAATTCCTGTCAAACGTGTGCTGAATACAGAACATGGAATAAAGAACATGGTCTGTTGCCAAGAACATTGGAGCTTAGATTCTTGACTGGGCAGCTTACTGACCAAGTACCTAATTTTCTTTCTTTCTTTTCTTTTTTTTTTTTTTTTTTAAAGATTATTTATTTATTTATTTGACAGACAGAGGTCACAAGTAGGCAGAGAGAGAGGAAGGGAAGCAGGCTCCTTGCTGAGCAGAGAGCCCGATGTGGGGCTCGATCCCAGGACCCTGGCTTCATGACCTGAGCCGAAGGCAGAGGCTTTAACCCACTGAGCCACCCAGGCACCCCTCTAATTTTCTTGTATCTAATTTTCCTCTTCTATAAAATGGGGCTGAAACCTCGCTTTCCTAATTCAGTGAGTGTGTGTAGCAATGTATTTGGGAGGTGTTTTGTGAAAATGCCTTGAGAAGTATAAAGTATTATGTATCTGCGAGATACTATCCTCTGTTAAAAATCGATTTGTTTTGATGGGTTATAGAAGAAATAAAAGGCTAAGCCTGTGCCTTAATTTGCTATATGTACCTAAATTACCAATAAATAAGTAAAATAAAAGACGTTTTATACTTTAAAATTTACAAATGTGCAAATTAATATCCATCCATATGAAATTCTATCTTAACAAATAATGTGATCTCCTCTACATTGGCTTTTATTGGAGGGGAATTCATTCAGTTTATTCCTATAGACATTTATGAGGTATAGATAAGATAGGCACCCAGTGCTGCCTGGGGTCAGGGATGGTTAGAGGAGGTTATTGCAGGAGATGACATCTGAGATAAGCCTTAAAGGGTAAGTAGTAGAGAAAGGAGCTGGGTTCTTGGATGTACAAGTATAGTGAGTAAAGACACATATGTGTACACTTAGCATGTTTGAGGAAATGCAGTGACTGGATTGTAGAGTTTCAGGGGAGAGGCTGGATCAGATGTGACTGGATCATAAAGGATCTGGTCTGTTATGGTAAAGAGTTTGGATTTCATCATGATAGCAAAGAGAAACTTTAACATGTTTTAAGCAGGGGAATGGCATGACCAGATGAGCATTTCAGAAGTATGGCTTTGGTAACATTGCACATAGTGTGGCTAGACTGAAGACAGGCATTGGTTATGAGGCTGTTGAAATAATCATAACTCAGTATAGGGTGCGCCACGAGCTAAGGCAGAGAGCCTGAACTGTGGAGACTGGGTGAGAGGAAGGTAAAGGCAAGAGAGACATTTAGGAGGTAGAACTGATGGTGTTGGGTGATGGATTGAATATGGATGGCTGGAGCTGGAGTAGGGATGCCTCCCAAGATTCTGGCTATGGCAGCTGGGTGCATGGTCAGTAGGTCTACTCACCATAAAAGCAAGTATAGAAAGGATGGCAGACCTGATGGAAAAAGATGAATTCATTTTTTTACATGTTGATGTTAGGGAGTCAGTGGGATATTAAAGTAGAGATGTCTAATAAACAGTATTTTATGTATATATATATGTGTATATATGTATGTATGTATGTATGTATACATAAGCACACATATACATACATGTACATATGTATATGGAATTAGTAGAAAAGTTGGGGCTAGATATTTAGCTACCTGAGAATGATCAACCATAGGACTAAAGTGACCATCTTGAAAAAGTAAGTTGAGTAAGGAAGCCAAAGATGGAATCCCAAAGAATACCAACATTCAGGAAATGGCTAGAAGCAGAAGAGCTGCCGGAGAAGATTGGGAAATGACCACAATATATAGAAGGAATGACAGAGGACAGAGAGAGTTTTAAGAAGAAAGTGATCAGTGGGGTGAAATGCTGCAGAGGTGTGGGTAATAAAAATGTGAGGTAACATTCATTCATTCATACATACATTCAACTTAGCAGTTTGGACATCATTGTTGATCTTGGCAAAAATATGGCCTTTTGGGAACAGAACTCAGATTATGGGAGGCTGAGAGAGGAATGAGACAGGAAGAAATAGAGAAGTCAGTCTAGACCAGCAATTCCCAAATCGTGGTTCATGAACCCCAGATGATCAATGAGAACAAAACTATTTTCATAACACTAAGACATTTGCCTTTTTCACTATGTTGACATTTTCACTGATGCTGTGAAAAGCATTGGTAGGTAAACAGCTTATACCTCACTTACATGGATCATGGCACTAGTACCAAACTATAAAAGTAGTCATACTTTTCGCCATTATGCAATCACAGTTAAAAAAAAAAAAGGTTCATTTAAGTATGTACTTGATAACTAGTAAGAATTCTACTTAAATCTCAACCTTTGGGTACATGTCTTTTCAATATTCTGTGTGATGAAAGGGGAAGCGCCCCTAGAGCACTTCTGCTCCATCCTGAAGTCTGCTGTTTTTCTCAGGAAAGCCACTGTGGCAGGTGTCTTCTCAAAAGTTAATGAAGCATGACTGTCATTTTAAGGGAAAAAAACAACAATGTTAGTTGGCAATGATAAAATTCCGTATTTCAAGCAAAAAAATAGAATTTAGGAAAACTTGTATCCATCAACTGAAATTCGTCAGCTTTTCAGTACCTAAACTATTTTTGATGAGACCAGTGGTGATATTAAAAAGACTTGCAAAAAATGTAAAACAGGGCTAGTTTTCTCACTAACAGATTTTGGAAAATAGTTATTTTTAATAAAAATATGTTTCACAGGTAAAGAGTTTTTTGTTATTTTTAAGTAAATAAGTAAATGTTTTTAAACTTCTCAGTTTAATTCCCAAAAAACACCTTCGGGTTCTTGAGAATTTTTGAGTGTACAGGGGTCCTGAGACCAGTAAGTTTTAGAACTGCTTATCTAGGCTATTCTTTTCAGAAGCTTCGCTGTTAAGGAAAGAAGAGGTGAGGAGCCAAGAGAGATAGATTCCGGGAGGTCAGTCTTCAGAAGGTAGACTTGAGCATATTTAAGTGCTTGGGCCCAAAAGCCTGTGGAAAGGGGCGCCTGGGTGGCTCAGTGGGTTAAAGCCTCTGCCTTCGGCTCAGGTCGTGATCTCAGGGCCCTGGGATCAAGCCCCACATCGGGCTCTCTGCTTGCAGGAGCCTGCCCCCCCCCCCGACCCCCGCCTCTTCCTGCCTGCCTCTCTGCCCACTTCTGGTCTCTGTCTGTCAAATAAATAAATAAATAAATCTTTTTTAAAAAAAAAAAAAAGCCCGTGGAAAGGGAGGTCCCTAAACAAGCTTGAGAGGCTGACTCAATTAGGCTTGCTTCCACTGATATTAGAGGGATTGTCAGTGCAGATACTGACACTTCTGTGGGTGTAGGGGTTGGAAGGTCGGGATCTTACTGTCTTGTGGCCACCCATCCTGAAGTAAGAAGTGGAGTTAACTGTTAACAGAAGAGGTGATGGGATTAACAGAGGAAGTGATGATTACCTAGATTTAAAGAGTATGCTAAAGATTTTTAAAAGCTGGTGTATTCAGTGGAAGATGTTGCTGATCCAGAACAGTTATTAAGAATCCAGAGCAGAGGGGTGCCTGGGTGGCTCAGTTGGTTAAGTGACCACCTTCAGCTCAGGTCATGATCCTGGAGTGCCAGGATCGAGTCCTGCATCAGGCTCCCTGCTCAGTGGGGAGTCTTGCTTTTCCCTCAGTCCCTCTTCCCTCTCATACTCTCTCTCTCAAGTAAGTAAATAAAATCTTAAAAAAAAAAAAAAATAAAGAATCCAGAGCAGAAGTGAAGACCTGTGAATTAGTAGTGATGACAGAGGAAATGGTAGTATAATTTTTTTGTTGGTTGTGTTTAGTGGCTTGCCTGCAGAAACTGATGGAGCAGACGGTTAGACTGATCCAGGCTTAGGATTTTGCTCATAGAAGACAAAAAAGTTCAAGGTATTGACAGAAAATGATATAAGTAATAGAAGTTATGGTTAGAATAAAATAATTGAAACTTAAGATTTCAATAGAGCAAGTCTAATTCTTTTTTCCCTTTAATCAGTAGTACTCCTAGTCTTGTGGCCAGTGAATTGGGTATTGCAAATAAAGAGATATAAAATTCCATCCATTGGGTCAGTCAAATTAACTTCCTGTAGTCAGTGATAGCATTTGTTTGACTTGTTGTTGTTGTTACTATTGTTGTTATTATTATTAAGGATTTTAAGTAATCTCTACACCCAGTGTGGAGCTCAAATTCATAAAACTGAGATCAGTCGCACACTCCACCGACTGAGCCAGCCAGGCACCCCTGGATTATTTTTATAAAAACTTTGCAGTAGCCCTGTCAGCATACTAGCATATCATAGAGCCTAGAAATAAATTTGCTATCTGGGTAGCTTCTTTGAATTGATCATTATCTTGAGTGACAAATTAGTTGTAACAAGAAGTTTCATCTATGGTTGGAGCTTATGTAATCATACTTGATACATGGTCTCTGATGTCTTTTCTAGCTTAGAGTTGACTTGAGACTCTTGTTAAGCTAAAAATGGAGAAAAACAACTTTCTTCATTTTTGTATGCTGGAGAAGGTGAATGTTCTGAGGTCTCTGACCATCTAAACAAGCTAACTATATGGGGAAGCTTTTCTGGTCTGTGGGATTTAGGAAGGAGTACTGTTGGGGGAGGAGCCTGTTTGGAACCTCTTTATTTCAGTGTTAGTAAGGGAGAGACAAAGAGGGACACGTGTAGGGAATAAATTTGGACTATGAGGGAGAGGTCTTTGCAGTGATAACGAAAGATCCTGAACTTTCTAAAAACCTTTTGGGATTCCCCTTTCATAGTAAAATGTGGGTAATAATAGTAGCCATATCACAGGACTCCTATGAGGGTTAAATGGGAAATGTTAAGTATGTAATAGCAAATAGAGATTTAGCATTGAGCATTGAGATTAATTATTGTCCAAGGAAATAACCACCATGATCTATGAGCAGTCTTCCAGTTTTAAAAACTTGAATACCACTTTCTGAAATATAACAATGCTTTTTTGTTTTTGTTTGTTTGAGAGAGAGGGAGATAGCACAGCCTGGACAAAGGAAAGGGAGAGAGTGAGTGTGGAGCCTGACATAGGGCTCAGTGTCATGACCCTGAGATCATGACCTAAGCGAAATCACCGACTGAGCCACCCAGGCACCCTGGTTTTTTTGGTTGTTGTTGTTGTTTTGTTTTGTTTTTTAATTGAGTTACGTCTCCTATAAACTGTAGAACTCACTCACGGTTTCCACACAGCCAACCTATTTGAGGACATTTGTCATCTTCCAGTTTACATTATCATACTGTCTTCAAACTGAACTTTCATCATCTGCAGGTCCTTTTATTAGTGCATCAAATTTGCCTCACGTCGTCAGTTTTTTTTTTTTTTTCAAAGTTTTCATGGGCTTTAAACAGATGGATAAACATAAAATCCCAAGCAACGTAGATGGGGGAAGGGCCTCTTTCTTTTGAACCAGTGAAAGTTTGATGAATTGTCCTATTTTTTTTTTGTTCGTTTTTTTTAAAGATTTTATTTATTTGACAGAGAGAGAGAGAGATAGATCACGCACAAGTAGGAGGAGTGGCAGAGAGAGAGGGAGAAGCAGGTTCCTAGCTGAGTAGGGAGCCCAGTGTGGGCCTTGATCCCAGGACTTGGAATCATGACCTGAGCTGAAGGCAGGTGCTTTATTGACTGAGCCACCCAGTCACCCCTGTCCTGTATTTTTAAATAAATGATGTTAATCATCCAAGGGAAATTGATCTTTCAGCCAGAAAGCTGCATATGTATCTGGGATTTGGGTTAATATGGGTTAAAGATGGGTAAACATATTCTTCTCAAAACAGGCAACTAAGTTCTGTGAAGATAACAGTGATAAATTTAAATATGCATTATACACAGACAAACATGCTTTGTTTTTAGATATATAATTGTTCATATATAATCTTAAATTTTTAATCCAGTTTTAAATTTAAATGGAGATGCTTATTAATTAAAACTAGCTCCAGAATTTTAGGAATTTTTTTACTTGGAAGCTAATATGTTTATTCAGAAGACAGGTTATACCCACTGACTGAGATCTTTTATAGATCAATACTACAGCGACAGCACGGAAATGGTGAAGATCATTGTGCATACTGTTCAGAGTCAGGACCGGGTTCTCAAGGAGCTGTTTGGTCATCTGAGGTAGAAAAGTTGTTTTATTTCCTACGGAAAAGCCAGGGTACTTTTATCATTTTCCTTTCAAAGAGTAATATTCCTTTTTGATAAATGTATTAGACCTAGGAAGATACCTGGCAATTCTTTGGGTGGTTTGACCCCAGTTGTGTCTCATTTGTGTACATCACTGTGGAGATCAGTCACTAAATCTGGTGCTGATTGTGGTTCATTTTCCCAGCTGGGTGTGGGAGTATGGTGTACAGTCTTGGGGGGGATGTATAATTATCTGACGCTGATTTCATCTCTCCAGCAAGTTATTGGGCTGTAAACAGAAGATTATTGATCTACTGCCCAAGGTGGAAATGGCCCTTAGTAACATCAAAGAAGCTGACAATACTGTCATGTTTATGCAGGGAAAGAGACAGAAAGAAATATGGCATCTCCTTAAAATTGCCTGTGTAAGTAACTTTTAATGAATTATTATTTTTTTCAATTTGGAGATTTTATTTATTTGAGAAAGAGAGCACGAGCAAGAGGAGTGGCAGAGGGAGAGGGAGAAGCAGACTCCCCACTGAGCAGGGAGCCCCACAAAGCAATTAATCCTAGGACGGGGATCACGACCTGAGCTGAAGGCAGATGCTTAACCGACTGAGCCACCCAGTCGCCCCAACTTTTAATGAATTATTTAATGTGACATTGATTTGCTGGTATTCCCTGGAAAAGGGATTCAGCATGACCTAGGTCCTTTTAAAGATGTGTGCATTTTGTGTTAGGTTGATGCTCATGTTCTTTGCTTGGTGTTTCACTAGCAATTCAGATGCAGGCCTTCCTGATCATCCTTTGTTATTTCTCTCCTCTCTAGTCTCATGTTTATCTGCTCCTTTCAGCCCTAGACCACTGTGGTATCCCAACCCATTTTGGGGGTAGATGTGCTTGACGAGTTAATGAAACTAACCCCTTGTTCAATGGTTTTTTTTTTTTTCCTTCAACTAAAGTGGAATGTGAAGGGCAGATACACTTTGTTTTAGTCAAGAAAGGGGTCCAGGAGAGGACAGTTGTACAGAAATCCTTACATAAAGATGGGGATAGTTTTGTATAGAAATACTCTGGTTGTGTATATGAGAAGTAGTAGAAGTGTAAATCTTGGGAATATTGCAGGAATTGTATGAATCAATGGTGATGCTTGCCTGTAATCTTTTTATTTACTTTTTTCCCCTTTAGACACAGAGTTCTGCCCGGTCCCTTGTAGTATCTAGTCTAGAAGGTGCAGTAACCCCTCAGGCATCAGCATGGCTTCCCCCAGCTTCAACAGAACGTGAACATCCTCTGTCATGTGTGGTAACTCCTCAAGATGGGTGGGTTCACTTTGCAACAATAGATAGTTGTTTTCAAGAGTAGTGGTAGGAATGAGGTAGAGTAGAGCGTAGTAGTTAAGACATAGTCTTTGGTGCCTTATAGACCAGGGTTGAATCCTGACTGTCCCTTTGTAATAACCTTGTGCAAATTAACTTGATTCTTTTAATGTTCACATTTCCTCACCTGTTAAATGGGAATGGCTGTGAAAATTCAATTAGATGTTGTATGTGAAGTGTTTGGGAAGTAAATATCAATGAATGTTTTTTATTTAGCTAAATTACCTAATCCTAGTTCTGAGTTCTTTCTCAACTATTTCTTCCATAACCATTTATCTCAGAAATTATGCTCTTTTGCATTTATCATTTTGTTGTCCTTTACCATCACCCCTCTAATGAATTATTGAGTTTATTCTCATTTTATAACTTAGTATCTCTAAAATCAGACTTTTTTCAATGCCTTAAATCAGTTTTGCAGAGAACTCAAGTTTGAAGCTCTCTATTTTCTTTTATTAATTCCTACTCTTCTGCTAAAAGCTGAATGACTATCCATTTCTGTTACTTTTCTCAGCATAAGATGTGCTGTATCCAGAGCCAGTGGCTCTGTGCTAGTTTGTGTATTGTCGCTTTTTTCACAACTCATGGAGACCTCTGCAGCAGCACCAGCATTACCTAGACGCTCTGCCCATAATTAGTTTTGCATGCACAGCATCAGCCATGTACATCACTGCTCAGGAGGTCATGCGGCTGCACATTCTATACTCTAGTTTTTTATGAGAGAAACACACATGGCAGGAAGGAAAGCTGATATTAGTTTTTTTTGTTGTTGTTTTTTTGTTTTTTTTTTAAAGAAAGCAAGTTGTAAGGTATATCTTGAGATCATTAGAGATTTGGCCCAATGTAATACATCCACAGATACAGCACAGGCTGTAATTAAATTGACTTTAGGAAATATTCCACTAATCAGAGTTGAAGCAAATACAATTCAATACATTACTAACCTTTTTGCTTTTATTAAAGGCATTTAGGTTTGTTAGGGGATGCTAATGGTTGCAAATGTCATCTCTATACAGGTAATTTCTAATTTGAGGTTGTGGTTGTTAGCAAAAGCATGTCATATAGAAATTTTAAATATGTTTTCCAGTAGGAATACATTATGAAGTAAAAAATTGATTTCGATGATAATGTACACATAGTACTTAACCACCAAGGATTAGAATTCTGTTGGCCTCAATTTTTCCATCTTTTGAATATGAGCTAAATTAGAATTTAGTTCTGAGCTTATAGTGGCTAGTAAGGTAGAGACAGAGGATTGGAAAAAGGTAAAGGATAGAGGCCATAAGGCAGAGGGAAGTGGGGAAGGTGGAAACCAGAATCAGGATTTCCTTCAAATATAAACTTCCAGGGATACTTGTTGGTTCTGGGCAGCTCCCCTGTGATGCTATTTTCTTCTGCTGTCCTCAGGAATCAGCTTGCTTGTTTTCTTTTTCATGGCTATCATCTATAGTTTCCAACCAGAGTTTTCACCTTCCCTCATCTTTGCAGACCAGATTGTACTTTTTTATCTTTACCCCTACATTTCTGTCTCTGAAGTAAACATACTGATGTTGCTACTACTTAGAAGGAAAGAGAAATAGTCCAGAAACAAAGAGATTTTTCATGTCTCTGTGCTACAGTTATCTCCCCCACCTCCCAGCAAGCATTTTCAGTGGGGGAAATGTATGTACGTTCCACTTACATTTCAGAGGAAAGTGAGTTTGTACTTCTAGTGGACTTCTTATCATTTGAGCTGGGTAGAGGCAATAGTTTGGGGTAACAAGTAGGACTCTGCCTCTGGGTGGGAGGGAAGAGGAAGCTTGAAGACCCTAGGAATCAGCTGCACGAGGGTGCTGGCTTGCAGCGCTGTGGGAAGGGCAGTGATCATTCTGACCCTGAAGACCAGAAGATAGAGTAAATTCATATGCCCCTTTGCTGCATTTGAAAAGGTTTTGTTTTTTCATCATACAGGGAGACTATAGCACAAATGATAGAAGAAAATTTGAACTGTCTTGGCCATTTAAGCACTATTATTCATGAAGCAAATGAGGAACAGGGCAGTAGAATGATGGTAAGTTTTATATGGTATGGGTGTTTTAGGTTTGTTGGGTACAAAGGTTTTTAACTTTCCATGCTAGCCTTATCTGGCATTTGGGATGCATATGGGGAAGAGAAGAACTCAGAAGAAAGACAAAGAACATTTGAGTGATATCCTCGACCTCAAATTCTTATCGTTTCTTACTCACGGATATACTGGGATTATGTCATCGATAGTCTTCAACAGTAGCGTATTTGGTCAAATTAAATGAAAGGTGAACTTTTTTTGCAGCGTGACCACTGAAATTGAATGGTTTGTACTTTTTTGGTTCAGCAATCAATTTTCTCCAATACGATGGGACAGGATTTGTACTGTAATTCAAATCTAGTAACTACTGTATGCAAAATGAATGTTAATACAGTTGTAATTAATAGAACTATTAAGATTTGGTTACTGTCAATTACTGATTTGTTAAAACTTGGAGAAACCACAATAAAATGTTTACTGAATTAACTTTACTACAGTTAGTCTCAAGGTCAACTGTTTGAATTTCCTTTCACTAATTATTTACTTCAAATATTTATGAAAACTCTTTGAAATATTTTATTAATCATCAGGAAAGAAGGTAAAACTAAACTCTCTAATTGTAACTTATACTTTCGATTTTTCAACTTTTGATTATAAAATGTCCATACAGAAAACTTGCAAAAAGTAACACCCCTAAACCTACTGCTTATAGTCAACATCTAACTGTAACTTTTTCATGCCTGATTTTAGAATCTTGATTGGAGTTGGTTAACAGAATGACTTGCTACTTATTCACTGCCCCCAAACATATGGAAGTTGTTGGTGCACGTGTTGGAAATTTGCTTTTCTCCCATGAAATCATTCTTCAGACACCAGCATTGAAGAAATGGCTATGAACAGAAAATATGCATGATTTTACAAGCACAATACTTTGACTTTAGGAAATTCCGAGGTCTGAACAGATAGAATTT
Organism: Lontra canadensis; assembly: GCF_010015895.1. Lineage (NCBI taxonomy): Eukaryota > Metazoa > Chordata > Mammalia > Carnivora > Mustelidae > Lontra > Lontra canadensis. The sequence continues at coordinate 17,951,660 of NW_022630997.1, forward strand.
TATGTCAGTGACCTTGTTTAAATGATAGCTACTTAAGCACATCATGGCAATCCATTTGTCTTTAAACGTGATACAACAGCTAACTGACTAAAAACAACTTATCATTTAACTTTTGGCCATAAGACCAAAAGTAATATCTATAAGTGGAAAACAAAACTTCAACTAATGTATGTGTTCTAAGTAAAAGTTGTTTGCCCGTTTCTGTGAAAGAGTCTCCTCTCAAGACTACCCTGTACCTCCTGGTGTTGCATTTAGAAATGCTCTTCCTGGCAACATAAGGAGTTGGTCTAACCCAACTGCACATTTGACAGTATCCCTTTCCTAGAGAAGGAATTATGTATCTGTGCCTTTAATACCAGTTGATTCTCACAAATCTTATTAAATGTGCTATGTGTATATGTATTTAAGATGTACATTTAATAATATCAAGAAGATGCCTATTAATTTATAATGTGTTTAAAGACTGTTATTTTTTCACTTGTAAAAATGGGTCTTGTTTAATGAATTTTTCAAGTCTTGTACAAATTTATAAAGATCTGCACTCCCTTATCTGTAATTCCAAAAATCTAAAAAGCTCTGAAAGCAAGGTCTTTCAAAAACTTGGTAACAAACTCATTTGCTTCCAAATCTACCCTGAATTGACAGTCTACTTCTCCCATTTAGTGTCAATATTCATTTTGCTGTGGAAATATTAACATATTTGATTACTAGGGTGTGTGGGGCTGCTACAGACCGTGCTGGGTGTTTATGTAGTACGGTATATGCACTGAATTACCTTTCTAAAATCTGAAAACTTCATAATTCTGAAACATCTTGCCCTAAGGGTTTCAGATAAAGGACTGTGGATCTGTCATCTGTTAAATAATTTAGAAGGTATTACGTGTTTTTTTTTAAAATGTGAAATGCTTTTATATTCTAGATACTTTTTTTCCACTTTGTGTATTAAATGATTTTTAAATTACTTTTGGAATGAATCTCTATTCATTATAATCAGATTATGATAGAATGTTTGAATATGGTTTAGGAAACGGTTCCATGAAATGGAACTGGAACACAGTATAACTTAATGGGCCTTAGGAATTAAATAGGACTTAACAGTATAACTTAATTCCTTAGGAATTAAATAGGACTTAACAGTAAAAACAGCATTGGGCAGCTTATTTTAATATAGCCTTTTCTCTTGAGATGTCCTATCACCACTTTCCATGTCTAAAAACCATGCTCATATCTTGCTCTATAAACTGAGGTGTTAGTCACCCCACCCCCATTTTGCTAGCAGTGTCATTTTCCATCATGGAAATCCAGTTTGAAATCTTGGGGCTGTCTCCTCCTAACTTTTTAGTTATCTGGTACTGTTGTTTCTCTAAATATGGAAATTCTGACTGTCAACTGTTTCATTTTTAAAGATTTTATTTATTTGACAGAGACAGCGAGAGAGGGAACACTAGCAGGGGAGTGGGAGTGGGAGAAGCAGGCCTCCTGCTTAGGCAGTCTATCTCTTGCTTCTCTAGTTCTAGAAGGTTTTAATCAACAAAACACATACTGGGTACCTGTTGCTTGGAAGACAGTGAGCTAGATGGCAAGATTAGAAAGTTAACAAAGGCAGTACAAGAAGAATGCTTATCTGGGAGTCTGAACATGGTAAACCATCCAAACATTGAAATAATTGTTTAAAGAATTTACTGTTTAGATGACTGCATATTTTCTAAATATCACTGTAATAACTGATGAAAGATCTGCTGTAGGGTGTGGCCATTTTATGGTGTGGCTGGGGTGGTATGGGCAGGTCCTGTTGAGTCAGAACAGGTTATAGTGAGAGATCACCTAAGACTTGTTTCTGTACACTTATTTTTTATTGGGTCACACCTCTTCAGAGTTGAATGGCAATTGCGAATATACATTTCATTCTGTAATTCCAGCAGTATTTGAAAAATGAAGAAAATCCATCCAGAAAATGAGCTGGAATAAGTTGTTTTTTGTTCGTCTTACTTTCTGGAAGTAAAATAGCTAAGTTTTGCTAATATCATTTATCCGGAACAGACAAGGTCTCAGATAATTGTAGGTAATAAAAGTCCTATGAACAATACAGGTAAGTGCGTTTATTGAAGGGAGAGGGCAGAGTGGTCTGGGAGGGCTTGCTTTAATGAAGATCTGAAATCCTATTTAGGACTTCCCATTTCCACAGTTACTACCTTAGTAACCTTGGGCCTGCATTTCCTAACTACTTGGCTTCTCTGCCTCCAACCTGTTTCCACTCTAAGCTATTTTGCAGACTCACCAGCCCGAAGGTACTGTTTTCCCATACTTCCCTGCTCAAGGTTACAGAGCCCTGCCATGCCCTCCCTTGTACAGCTGTGGTTCCACTAGCCTTTCAAGGTTTAAAGGATTACTGCCCAACCTACTCTAAATACACTGCCTTTATTTCCCTTGTATTTATCCATCTCATTCCCATCTCTGCTCTTTAACTTTGTCCATTTAGGTCTTGGTAATGTATGCACAAAATCTGTAACTTAACATTAAGACTCAGGTTAAAAAAGTCTGTTCTCTAGTCATCCAGCTCCCTCTCTCTACGGAAAACATGCATGCAAGCCTTTTAGAGTCTGGGTCTGGCGTAGCCTATTCGATTCCTTTCCATTACATGCGCTTCAAGGAAGTTGCAATGTTTTTGGAGCCTACCTGGAGGCCCTCCGCCCCAACACCCAGCTCCCCAACTTTTACGTGCTTAACTCATTATGTTCCTATTTGGTATGACCTTTATGAAGCCCTCTCTGGATCAATATTATGGCACGTTAATCGGTGCTCAGAAAAATACCCGATAACTGAGCGACGTGGTCAAATTGAGTATTTTTCTCTTCTGAACTTCCACAATACTTTTCTTGCAATAGGTCTATTGCTCCTGAATTCGCACAGGATCCGTGCCTGAAGCACGGTATAAACAGCTACCACGCTGAGAGTGCAGAAGTGGGTTTCTGCACAGGAACAAACTGACCAGTCCCTCGTCCCAGGCGCCATCTCCCTTTCTCTACATCCCTGCTTACTCCAGGGGGTCGATTTCCCTTCTCTCCCAGAGCAGGAAAACAGCACTGCGCAGACAGAAGCGCGCGTACCTCCAAAGACGGGCGGCCGGGAGAATTTTGTCCCGCGCGCTCCCCGTCTTCTAGTGGCGCGGTGAGCGCTGCGTCGGCGTGCGTGGCTGCGCAGCCGCAGTGCCGGGCGAGTGGGCGGGGCCGGCTGCTGGCGGCGGTTGGAGCGGCCGGGGAGGTGGCTGCACGTGCGGGCGGGGGCGATGCGTCACTGATCCTTGAGGCGCGGCCTTAGGGTCGGCCTCCCTGTGGAGTCTGCGGCTGGCCCCTTCCCAGTTAGTGCCCTCCGCGGGGTTTGGGTGGGTGGGAAGGTGGGGGAGCGCCCGTTGAGAGAGGGGGATGTCAGGACGCTCACCTGGTAGGGGCGGCCCACGGCCCGCTTGTGGCTGAGGGGTTCGCTAGGGGGGGAAGTAGGCTGTTTGAGGAGCGGAGAATGCGAGACAAGGGCCATAGGACTCTCCGGCTCGGCCTGCGGAAGGACGGCAGCTCTCCCGAGGGAGGGTGGAAACTGGAGGGGGTGGACCTGTCACTCAGGGGGCTGGGGATCCTTTCCGCCCTCATCTAGGAGGAACAAGGATGAATATGACTCAAGCCCGAGTTCTGGTGGCCGCAGTGGTGAGTCTGGTGGTTGTCCTCCTCTACGCCTCCATCCACAAGATTGAGGAAGGACACCTGGCTGTGTACTACAGGTGAGCGGCGTGTGCAGTCAGCTCAGGTCTAAAGTAGGTAGAAAGGAGACTCCCCTTAGACGGAGTCTACGAAGTTGTACTCTCTTGTTGCATCGGGGAACTCTTCCAGTCTTAGGAAGTCGTTTTCGTTCTAGCTCTGGAGGGATATGGGGGCTGAGCACTCTCTAGGTACTGGTTCTGGTGCTCTGTGCATTTTGTGCAGACGTTAAGACGTCCTCCAGAGAAGTCTTCCTAGTAGACCGCAAACTCAATTACTTGTGGGAAAAACGAAGAAGGAAGAAAGGGCAGTAGTCACTCCACTGTAACTGAAGAGGATAAATCATTGTTACATTCCATACCGCTGTACAGGCTTTTAGTTTGTAGTTAGAGATGTCATTTAGAAACTCTGGTCCTGTTTGTGGTTGTTCCTTAGACTTTTTTTGCCCTCTAATAGTGGAAGTAGTGACCGGTTTTGGCTTAGGAGGCCACGATGACCATGACAATTGTTCTAACCCTGGACCTTGAGAGACAAATATAGCATTGATGGGCCACCCTTCTCCCACCTTACCCTTTCTTTTCAAGTTGAGGAAAGGAATAATATGGGATTTGTTGCTCTCTAGGTGAGATGGAATAGTTTTTCCTTCAGCATAGTTCCAACCAGTTCCTTTTGATGTAGGCAGAGGACATTTTGGAGAAATTCCGTTTATAATGTATTTGAAAGAGCTTCAACTTCCTGCTTGTTTTTGTTATTCTCCAAAACTGATATTTCTACTTTCACATCCATCCTGAATCTTAGAAAGGGTCTTCCCTGTGAAGTGTTAGTTTCAAATACAATTTTAGTGATAGGTCTTAGCAGATGGAGATCTAGCATAACAAATGACAGATCAGTCTGTATTTCCACCTAGTTCAGCGTTGTCTTTCTGACAGTAAAACCGAGGACAGAACATTTCAAGGTAAGGCTCTCAAAAGAAATTAGGGATGGACCTCAGTTCATCTTTTCTTAGTTATTTGTTATGAATTCTTTGAAACTTATTTATGTTTTCAAGATAAGAAAGTAAGTCCTATAAATTTATTATTAACTGTGTAAAATAGGACTTCTTTTTTATACTTGCCTCCGAAATGCCTCCTTTGTGGAATTTTTAAGATGTACTTTCATATTTCTCACATTCCAGAATCTGGTGAACAAGTCCACAGTTATATACTACTTTTTATAGTCTTATCCCCTAACCCTTCATCTTTCCATGCTAAGTTTTTGTTATTTTTAATAGAGACTTTAGTCCTCCACTATTTTAATATAGGCAGGTAGAGTAAGAGTCTTGAGCGTCAGAAATTTTCTCATTCTTTGAAACTTTGTGTTATCTTCTTTTTTGAACCTGGTGGCTAAATATATTCAGTTTTGATTTGGTATGTGTTGTGTACAATTAAATTACAGCAGCTGAGAGCCAGAATTAGAATTTCCTTTTTCACAATTAAGTTCTCAGAAGCTTAAAGACCAAGGAGAATCCTTTGTACGTGAGGGCAGTGCTGGAGATCCAGAGGTATCGTTGTTGGAGCTTATGAAACAAGGTGTAACATTGGCAGTTTAATTTAATCTTTTTTCCACCTTTGCAGATATTTTAGGGACTGGTAGTCGTTCATAATAACTCATATTAGTAAAGCCTTAGTAGGTCAGTAGTATGAGTAAGAGTGAATGTTTATTATAGCACTTTAGATTTAAAAAGAGGATTTCTCTCTTTATAATCTTGTCATATTGAAACATCTTTTTGCAGGGGAGGAGCTTTACTAACTAGCCCCAGTGGACCAGGCTATCATATCATGTTGCCTTTCATTACTACGTTCAGATCTGTGCAGGTGAGTGATTCCTAGGGAAGCCCTCACACTGGATAGACAGGTGTGACAGGAACAGTTAACGACATTTGTGGGTGGAGTTGGGTTTCTTTATTGCTTACGCAAACGGTGGTATTTGCTTAAATACAGGAGTTACAAAGTTCAGAGTACAATTGTCACAGTACAAGTTACAATTTTGAACTACCTCACTCTCTATATTAGAAGCCAGGCAACTTGGAAGGACTAAGGGCTTTCCCCATCTATATAGTGCTACACAGTGGGGTTTTTGTTCCTGCTGTCAAAATAAAAGCAGGACTTTGAAACACAACTAGAAATACAAACCGTTGATTACTTCATTTAAAATGATGTTTGGTTTCCATAGAAGCCAGTTCCTGGATTACTGTTAATATGGAAGATCTAAATTTTTATACACAGCTTTTCTGCCTCATATTTTTGCCTGGGACATTAAGTACAACTTTATGTGGAACCTTAGTGAATATTCTATTTTGACAGCATCCCAGAGTAATCGAAATAAGCATCTGTTCATTGAAAACAGTATCTTGACCTTAAGAGACACTTAGTAAATACCTTTTGATACAACAAGATGACAAAACAGGATTAGATCCTGACTGCTTTTGCAAGCTCAGTGTGGTCATAAATCTTTGGATTCAGAAGTTTGTGTACTATCTACTGCTGATTTTTCCAGGACTTGGGAAAATTCAGTGTATTTAATCTCTTGTAATTTAAATCTAGGCTCCTTGCTAGTGAGAGTTTCATTATGAATACTTAAATCCTCCAGATTTCCTTCCAGTTCTCTTTTAGTTGGCTTTGGGCAAGAATTGTGTCTGTCAAAGTGAAATGTAGTTAGACATTTCCCTAGTCAGACTGATTTCCGTATTGTTTTCCCATGTTTATTTTTTCACTCTTGCTTTGGTTCATGTTGTCACCTCTTCTCTTGCTATCTCTCCCTTCATTACTGCTCTCCTACCGCAATCTTGCCAGCCTTTTAAAGTCTCATTGCAAATCCTTCTTCTAATCTATAGCTCCTAAAGTCTGTATGGTAAATTTTGGCTCTTGTCATGTTTCCTTTAATAATGTTGTTTGTATTCTCTAGGTTTCTTTGTATATTTTCTTTCCGCAAAGTCTCCCAACTTCCTGAAGGCAGGGGTTGTAACACATTTATATTTCTGAGCTTTCTGCTTGTGGTGAAAGTTGTTAAATTGAGCTGATTTCTTAGGAAGCAATGAGGTGTAGTGAATGTGAGGCTAGAAACCTCACCAAACCAGATTTAGGTTCTGGCTCTGGCTCTGCCACTGACTGATTAAATGACTTTGCAGAACGTTTTAATCATTGTAAACCTAAGTTATTCCTCCATGAAAAGAAGGGGTTTTAATTACATGACCTCACCAATAGCCCATACAGTTGGTAATGATGTTATGAATGGCATGCTCAAACCCTTAGAGATAAAGAGCTTTTTAAAAATCTTGTTCAAAGCCAGGCAGATCTGTTTCTGCCTTCTTGGAGCTTATTGAGTCATACTAATGCAGAGGTATATAAAAGAGATATAGTCAGTAAACATTAAAACAGATGTAGAAGTTAACAGCATGTGATAGACCTATCGTGTATGTGTGTGTGTGTAAATATATATATATATATATAAATAGTAACAAATTGTCATACTTATAAGACATGAAAGTAGTAAAAAGATTTTAGTGTAAACTAATAATACTTCATATCTACAAAATATTAAAGGCTAGAGCTAATGTGGCTAAATAGGAATGTTCTTTATACATGACACAATGACATTCTAGGAAAGAAATACATTAATAAAACTCTTAAATTGTTCTTATAAGAATGAGACATAAATTTATTTTTAGGAATTTTTGAACACATGATAACACAATCTGTGCAAACAAATGTCTTAAACTTGGCAGTTGAAAGGAATATATAAGTAGCATCTTGGAAAATGTGAGATCCTGCATATGATATTTTTTAAAAAAACCTATGCTTAGAGAAATACGAAAACTTTCACCCTTTAAAGCCTATATAACATAACCAAAGGCTTACTTTTAAAATAAATGTTTATATTGGGAAGATAATTTTGGGGATGATAGAAAAGAACTATAAAATTACTTGAAGATAGGATATTAAGTAGAGGATTTAACATTTGAACTCTTTGCTAGTTCTCGGCTAAGTGACATCCTCTAGGTTGAATAGGAATATATATTAAATATACTGATACGGTATATGGAAATTGAATTTGATTAATATTTTGAAGGAAATAAATTGAACTCATCTCTTCATCAACTCCCCTTACTCTGTCTAGAACCTGTCGTTAATGTTTACCATCACCCTAATCTCTCAACCCTAGAGTTATCTTCTTTTCTTTTCCCTCATGGAATGTTATATGTAACTACTTAACTGCATCCTTCCTTTTACTTCTGAACTGACAGCCTTCAATTTCCATGGCCTTTTACTAAATTAATCTAAATAAGTTAATACTTCAGCTTCCCAACTGTTTTTCTTGCCTCCAGGTAAGATGGATAATGAGAACCGTATCACATGGACGTACAGGAATTAAGGGAAAAAAAATTTTGAAAGGTCCATTTTGTGACACAGTGTAAGATGGACTAGGGAGAGCCCAAGCTCCCCAGCAAACATACTGGGCCCTCTAATACCACATTCTTTTATCAGAATTTGCCCTCCTCCTTATTGTCTGTTTTTCTCCAGGCAAGCCAGCTTACTTCCTGTCATCTGTACATGCAGTTTGTCATCAACTTCGTATATTTACTAGGATAGATCCTTTTTTTTTTTAAGTTTATAAAGCTTTATTAAACATTTCAAACAGTTGTGCAATAAACACACCAAAAATAAATGCTGCAGAATAACAGTCCAGATGTTCTACATGTGTGGCCTCATGATGCCATTTCCTAGATGGACTGTGTCCAGTTCTGTCCTCTGCCTGACCTGCCTCCCTTCCTCAGGCAAGGGAAAGATGGATGGTTTAGACTGGAAGGAAAACCAGTTGGTCCCCAGTGGGCAGGGACCAGGAGAAAGTCTCATTTGCCAACACTTGTTGCCAAAGTGCAGAAAAAGGAAAAAGCTGTTGTGGCTCAGTTGGTTAAGCATCTGTCTTTGGCTCAGGTCATGATCTCAGGGTTCTGGGATTGAGCCCCATGCCAGCCTCCCTGGAGAATTCTGCTTGTCCCCCCTCTTCCTGCCTCCACTCGTGTTCTCTTTCTGTCTGTCTCTTTCAAATAAATAAAATACTTGAAAAAAGAAAAAAACAACTGACAGTCACAAAGTCTTCCTATGTATTCTTCATAATGTACAGTCTATATGTGTAGGCCTGAAGGAGCTCCTGGCATGAAGGATCATTGAACCTAAGATGTGTCTCTGCCTCATCTTTCTCATTTCTCCCCCTCTAGACCTGGCTGATAAACACTCCACTGCAGAGAGCTTTTCAAACTATTATTTTACGCTTTATCACTTAACCTAACAATTTAGCTCATACTCTGTTATTTTATACTCATTATAGATTGTTTTATGAGGGTTTTATCTCCTATGTTGGATTGTGAGCTTTTTAGAAACAAGGACCATGTTTCCTTTTTTGTTTATATTCCATAAAGTAAGATTTTGCTGTATTCTAATAAAGTTTCGGTGTGTCCAGAATATGCAGTGGAATTAAAGTTCAGAGCATAAGACCTAATGGTAGTATCCTTGTGGGTAAGCCATGTAGTTTCCAGTCTCAGGCCAGCCCTGTGAAAATAAGGGACTCTGAAAGACTGAACATTGAAACTTTCAGATTGAACATTGAAACTTTCCAAGTGTACTTTTTTTTCTTTGCCTCAGCTCCCACCCCCAATCAACCTCTCCACTCTAAGTTGTGCAAGTGCATCTTGATTGGAACATTAGTTATAAAATATTTTGTCTTGTTTTTCATGTCTACTAGGATACGAAAAGAAATTACTCTGATAGCTAATCTTTGGGGACTGAAATTGTAATGGAGCTCTTCTGTACTTACCTCTTAGCAGTTCTCTGGAGGTTTTCCTCTGGGACCGGTAGTTCTTTGATGATATGTGTCTTGAGTATTCATTAAGTATTTTTTTTCCCAGACAACACTACAAACTGATGAAGTTAAAAACGTGCCTTGTGGAACAAGGTAAGCTTTCTCCTTGCTTACCAACCTGCCTTTAGTTCAGGATAGAGTTTCTGTTCATAAACTCTTGTTACTTAAACATCTTTCAGATAGACATGATAGTAACCAAGGGAGATTTCTTTTCTGAGCATTCTTTGAGTAAAGCTCTGTCTCCGAGCTTTCCATTTTAGAAGCTACATGGGTCTTGAGAAAAGTAGTTTCAGAGCTGGCAGACCTAACTTCATGTATCAGTACTGCCACATCTGCTTTATTGACTTTGTTTTTTTAATAGACTTTGGTTTTTAGAGCACTTACAGGTTCATGCTAAGCAAAAGGACAGAGAGTTCCCATATATTCTTTGTCCCCATACATGTGTTTATTGACTTTGTTAAGCTTAGTTTTCCTTGTTTGTAAAAATCAGGTAATGAGACCTGTCTTGAAGAGTTACTGTGAGGATTAAGATTAGTATTCCTAAAATGCCTAACCCAGCACTTGACTAAGAATAGGTACTCAATAACAAACCATCTCACCTTCTTGTCATCTATAGTACTAAATGCCATCTAACAAAGATTTAAAAAAAAAAAGATTTTATTTATTTACTTATTTCAGAGATAGTGAGTGAGCAGGGGGAGGAGCAGAGAGAGAGGGAGAGAGAATCTCAAGCAGACTCCATGCTGAGCGCAGACACCAATGCAAGGTTCGATCTCACACCCCTGAGATCATGACCTGAGACGAAACCAAGAGTCAGACACTTAACCTACTGAGCCACCCAGACATCTCCTAAATGCCATCTAATTAGAGTTTCTGGTTCAGTAGGTCTGGAATTAAGCTCAAGAATTTGCGTTCCAGGGCACCTGGATGGCTCAGTCAATTAAACATCTTCCTTTGGCTTAGGTCATGATCTCAGGGTCCTGGATTGAGTCACACGTAGGGCTCCCTGCTCAGTGGGGAGTCTGCTTCTCCCTTTCACTCTCCCTCATTGCTCTCCTCCTCTCTCTTTTTCTCAAATAAATAAGTAAAATCTTAAAAAAAAAATAAGGCAAAAAGAATTTGCATCTCTAGCAGAAGTTTCTAGGTGATGCTCCTGCTGCTGGTCTGAGGACCTTACTTTGAAAGTCTCTGCTATGAAGAGTTTTAGGGGCAGAATGGCAAGCAAAGTCCAAGTTATTTCCAGAATATAATCAGTATGTTGAATTGTGTCAAAAGGAGAATGTAAAATTTGAGGTATTTTTTTAAATGCTCTATTTTAAATGACTAAGATATCAGTATTTACAATTCTGTAAAAGAGGCTTGGACATCTGTGAAAGAACAGAATGGTTTTAAAAAGGGAGAATCTCCCTCTGTTTTAAGTTTACATATTTGATACTAAGTTCTCCCTAGGTATTTCTGTAACTCTCTTCTATGGAATCCCTTTAGAGAGGATTCAGAATTGGCAACTTATGGGACTTGGGGTAAATTTGATCTTCACGCTTCCCTTATTTTCTCAGATTTTTTTCTGTGAGCAGGTTATTAGCCTTTTTTATCAGGAAAAATGTCACCATAACTTGTTAGGAAGACTTAGTTTTTTAGTTTCAAAATCTCTAACTTCATGTATCTTAAATTGAGATTCACATGTGCCTTAGGTCTGTGCTGATAGGCCAGGAAGTATAGGAAGCTATTAATTAAAAAGATGTGTCTTTCCGAAGTGTCAGTTTTACTTGAGGGTTTAGGAGGAAATTCTTTTTTTATATTAGAGTAAATACAGATTAAAAAGATTAAAACTCTTCATGAATTACTCAGATAAGTCAGGAAATCAAGAAAAATGTCCGACCATGGCTGTTTTTCATACCTCTTGGGGAACCATTTTACTTCGTTCTTCGACAGAAAAGTTTGAGAAGGGCATTGCTTTAGTTGTTGGCTTCAGTTAATAGAGGCAGAGTGCTAAGTAGCCCTCGGTTATAGGTTTAGTCTTCATGTGAACTGTTTTGATTACAGCACTTACAGAGTTGAGCCCTGTGTGTAGGGACATCTGAGTGATAAGTGAGTTATGTCCTTAGATTTTCCTCTACATTTATGTCATGTGGGATATGTTTGATGATGTGGGAATCTGGGATTGTAATTTTATTTGGCTCACACTTTTTCCATTTCTTTGTTTTTAGTGGTGGAGTCATGATCTATATTGACCGAATAGAAGTGGTTAATATGTTGGCCCCTTGTGCAGGTATGGTACCCATATATTTCTGTTTTGGTTTTGTTTTTTGTTTTTAAGTAGGCTCCATGCCCAGTCTAGAGCTCAACACGGGGCTTGAACTCATGACTCTGAGATAAAGACCTAAGCTGAGATAAAGAGCTGGATGCTTAATTGACTGAGCCATCCAGGCGCCCCTATTCTGTTGTTTTTATATTTACAATTAGAGTATTTTAGGGAACCAGAAGCAAAAATGAAATGAAAAGAAAAAAAAAAAAAAAGCTTATGGATGGTGAAGGAAATAAATCAACAGAACTAAAAGGCAACTTATGGAATGGGAGAAGATTTTTGCAAACAAAATATCTGATAAAGGGTTAGTCTCCAAAATTTGTAAAAATTTATCAAACTCGGGGCATCTAGGTGGCTCAGTGGGTTAAAGCCTCTGCCTTCAGCTCAGGTCAGGGTCTTAAGGTCCTGGGATCGAGCCCTGCATCGGGCTCTCTGCTCAGCGGGGAGCCTGCTTCCCCTCTCTCTCTCCCTGCCTCTCTGCCTACTTGTGATCTCTGTCTGTCAAATAAATAAATAAAATCTTTAAAAAAAAAAAACCCAAAAAACAAAAAAGAACTTCTCAAACTCAATCACCAAAACACCAAATAATCCACTTTAATAAATGGGCAGAAGATATGAATAGATTTTTTCCAAAGAAGACATCCAGATGGCTAAAGACAGATAAAAAGATACTTAACATCATTCATCATTGGGGAAATACAAATCAAAACCATGATGAGATATCACCTCACACCTGTCAGAATGGCTAAAATTAACACAAGAAACAACAGATGTTGTCAGGGATGTTGAGAAAGGGGAACCCTCTCACACTGTTGGTGGGAATGCAAATGCTACAGCCACTCTGAAGAACAGTGTGGAGTTTCTTCGAAAAGTTAAAAATAGGGGCACCTGGGTGGCTCAGTGGGTTAAGCCTCTGCCTTTGGTTCAGGTCATGATCCCAGGGTCCTGGAATCGAGCCCCGCAACGGGTTCTCTGCTCAGGGGTAGCCTGCTTCCCCCTGTCTCCCTGCCTCTCTGCCTACTTGTGATCTCTCTCTCTGTCAAATAAATAAATAAAATAAAATTAAAAAATTTATAAAATGTTAAAAATAGAACTACCTTACAATCCAGCAATTGCAATACTCAAAAGTTTACTCAAAAGATAGAAGAATACAGATTCGAAGAGGTACATGTACCCTGATGTTTATAGCAGCATTATCAACAATAGCCAAACTGTGAGGACACCTGGGTGGCTCAGTTGGTTAAGCATCTGCCTTCAGCTCAGGTCATGATCCCAGAGTCCTGGGATGGAGTCCCACATCAGGCTCCTTGCTCATAACGGAGTCTGCTTCTCCCCCTGCTTATATACTCTTTCTTTCTGGCGTGTAAATAAATAAAATCTTTTTTAAAAGTAGCCAAACTATGGAGAGAGCCAAAGTATCCATAGACTGATGAATGGATAAAGAGATGGTGTATATGCGTGTGCACACATGTGTGCATGCACACGTGCACACACACACACACTGGAATATTACTCAGCCATCAAAAAGAATGCAATCTTGCCATTTGCAGTAACAAGGATGGAGCTAGAGCATATTATGCTAAGTAAAATAAGTCAGAGGAAGAGAAATACCATATGATCTCACTGAGATGTGGAATTTAAGAAAGAAAACAGATGAGCATATGGGAAGGGGGAAAATAAAGAAAGGAGAGAGGAAAACAAGCCGTAAGAGGCTCCTAAAAATAAAGAACAGACTGAGGGTTGATGGAAGGAGGTGGGTGGGGATAGGCTAGATGGGGGAATGGGTATTAAGGAGGGCACTTTTGATGAGCACTGGGTGTTATGTGTAAATGATGAACCACTGAATTGTACTCCAGAAACCGATATTGTATTGTATGTTCACTAACTAAAATTTAAGTTAAAAAAAAAAAAAAAAGTTGGGTGCTTAACTGACTGAGCTACCCAGGGGCCCTTATTCTGTTGTTTTTTTGGTTAGAGTATTTATAACTGAAGAGTTTCCTTAAGGAATAGAAAAGTACTTTTAAAGTTTTATGACTTCATTCATTTCTGATATATGTAAAAAATAATCATTGGAATCTCTTATACTTCTGGGGAATAGTGGCAGAAATATGTCACAAGTCCTGAACAGAGTTGACTCTCCAACTGTATATGTTAGTCTTCTCTCATCATAGTTTTTCTACGAGTGAGATAATCATTGATTATTTCTAGAGTTTGTAGGAAGTAGCATTTCGTGAGAGAGCATTTCCTTTCATGCTAAAAACTTATAACTTATCAGTTCCTTGGCCAGACTGATTTATGATCATAGAAAACTCTCTTCTAGTTGAGATTTGCTATAACTTGGAAAGTGATCCGAAAAATCTGTGTGGGGAAAACATTTCCTTGGTAAAAGATGAAAATCCAGAGAGATGGCATGGTTTCCATTCAAATCAAAAGCTTACCTAGAACCTAGCGATTCGCAGACTTGTACCCCTGGGGCTAATAATATATTATATGTTAATAAAAAATAAAAAAATTATTAAAAAAAAACTTACTAGAAGTTCTGAAGAAAGAGTTGGTTTTTTTTTTTAATGTTTTATTTTTCCCCTTTTTTTTATTGTGGTAAAATACATATAACTGAAAACTTACCAGCTTAAGTATTTTTAAGTATACAGTTCAACGGTATTAGATACATTCACGGTGTGCCTAACTGACTCAGTTGGTAGAGCATGTGACTCTTGATCTAGAGGTTGTAAATTTGAGCCCTGTATGTAGAGTTCACTTAAAATCTTAAAAAAAAAATTGACATTGTTGTAACCATTACTACCATCCATCTCCATATCTTTTTTTATCTAGCAAAAATGAAACTATCCCCATTAAACATTTAACTCCCCGATTCCCTCTCTCCCCAGCCCCTAGCAACTGCCATTCTATTTTCTGTCTCTGTGATTTTGTCTACTCTTAAGTACCTTGTGTAAGTGGAATCATAGTATTTATCTTTTTGTGACTGACTTATTTCACTTAGCATAATGTCCTCAAGATTCATCCATGTTGTAGCATGTGTTAGAATTTCCTTTTTTTCTATGGCTGAGTAATATTCTGTTGTATAAATATACCACATTTTGTTTGGTCATTTATCCATTGATGGAAGCTTGGGTTGCTTCCACATTTTAGCTATTACGATTAATGCTGCTATGAATATGGGTATATGTGGATCTGTTTGAGATCCTGCTTTCATTTGAAAAGAGCCGCCATTCTATCCTTAGTATTAATATTGGCATGCTTAATATGTACGAGATACTGTGTTTGGCAAAACCAATTTAAAAAGGTGAAATTAGACCCTTTTCCCTAAGGGGTTTTATATTTTATGTCTGAAGACATGATGCCAACCTAAAAAAAAAGTGTATGTATTTATTGTTAAAATATATATACATGTATGTGTATGTGTGTGTGTGTGTATATGTATACACACACACACACATACATATGTATATAGGAATGTAAATTCATGCTAAATTTCATGGCACTGATACAGGCACAAAAAGCAAAAGGATTTCAGAGTAGAGAGCGAGTTGTATTACTGCCATATGGATTTGGATTATATTTTCCTATGATAATTTTGTCTTTTTCTCATCTACCTTCCCTGGTTATAAATCAGTGGAATGGATTATGATTGGGAAAATAGACAAAAGGAAGATATTGCTGGTTCTGTAGCCACAGACAAGGAAACTGTTGGATCACCAATTCACTTGGAAATGACCAGGCAGGGGAGTTAGTCAGCAAGTATTTATTGATGGCCTGACCATCATTTGTGATCTAGAATCCAGTTACATCTGACATCTTCCATGGGAAAGCCAGTAGAACAAGTCCTTGGGTTTGAGGGAAGAAAACAACATGTTTTAGTAGGTAGAGCACAGATTCTGATGTGGTCTAGTATGTGCCCTTAGGAACATTTCTGAAATTCTTGGTTTCTGTTTCCTATTATGCAAAATTAGGAAATATTTTTGTGAAAATTAAGTGATTAATGTATGTAAATTTCCTGATATAAAGCTTGGGCCAGTAAAGGTTCACTTCTTTTCCTTCTAGATTGGTGTCTTTTTACAGCCTTTATTTATTTTAAGATTTTATTTCTTTGTCAGAGAGAGAGCACACAAGCAGGGGGGTGGCAGGCAGAGGGAGAAGCAGACTTCCTGCTGAGCAAGGAGCCCCTGAGGAAGGACTCCATCCCAGGACCCTGGGATCATGACCTGAGTGGAAGGCAGATGCTTAACTGACTGAGCCACCCAGGCATCCTTTTTTATAGTCTTTAAAAACTACCTTTTCAAAAATGGTCTTTAGCAGCTCCTTCCTTCTTTTATTTCCAGTGTTCTTCAATTAATTCAGGCCTCTTTACATCCTTGCTAAACTTCTGCTTTGCAGTAATTGCCTTACACTTTCCTGCCTCACAGTTCATCTTCACACTGCTGCCACAGTACAAATGTGATTGTGTCATACCCTTGCTTGAACATTTGACGGTTCCTTATTATCTCCAAGATAATGTATACTCTCCTTAGTATGGAACTCAGAATTTGCCCATTAGAATTGCAAATGCAGTAATATTTGGAAAATTGAGCACAAGGAACGCATCAAGGTTTGTGAGCTGTTTCATTTTTCCACTATTTTTTTCTCACTTTTCCTCATGTATATTGTAACTTTTACCTTGGCTGAATTAGAGGATACATGAATAAAAATGGATTTTACCTTTCCTTCAGTGTTTGATATTGTGAGGAACTACACTGCAGATTATGACAAGACCTTAATCTTCAATAAAATCCACCACGAACTGAACCAGTTTTGTAGTGCCCACACTCTTCAAGAAGTTTACATTGAATTGTTTGGTGAGTCTCGTATTCATTATAAATTAAATATGTGAATAACCAATTGGAAATCTTGGTCAACTCTATGGACTCTATAATATTAGTAAACATTATCCTATTTAAGCATTTCTTCTGAATTTATAATAAAACATTTGTCTTTAAAATATTTCTTTAAGTTTAAAATTTCTTATGATTAAGTGAATACTTAAAAGATATTTTAAGAATGATAATTTTCTGAAATCTGTTATATGTAACTTAATAGAGATTGGAAAAAGATTATTTGCAGGCTATATTCTGTTTTTACCATGATAACTTAATGAAAATTAGCTTTGTTGCTATTTTAATAGAATATTTGGGGAAATTTAGAAGTCTTTTCTTAGAGTTTCCCAAGACCCATCTCCGTGTTTGATGACTTGCTAGGAAGACTGACAGGACTCAATATATGTTCTACTCATAGCTAGGATACAAAAGGATACAAAGTAAAACCTGGAAGAAGCCAGACACAAGTTTCCAAGAATTTTCTCCCATTGGAGGCATACAGGATACACTTACTTCAGTATTAAAGTGTGACAACACATGTGAAATGTTGTCTGCTAGGGAACCTCATTAGAGATTGCCCAGAATTTTTTTTAGGTAGGAGGGGCAGAGGGAGCAGTAGAGCGAGAATCTTGAGCAGGCTCCACACCCCGTGCAGAGCCTGATACGGGGCTTGAACTCATAACCCTGAGATCATGAACTGAGCCAAGATCAAGAGTCGGACACTTAACCCACTGAGCCACCCACAAGCCCTGCTGCCCAGAATTTTTACTGGGGGCTAACATACAGGCATCCTCTGCCTTTAGCAAATACCAAAATTCCATAGTTCCAGAAGAAAGGCACATGTTGCATAAACCACATTGTTTGTATAACAGGTTAGGTAGAGTGAGTCATTACAAGTTCTGGGAATAGTGGGAATCCTTTCCAGATCCATATTCTGGGTGCCAGCTAATGGCCAACTTGCAAACAGGCCTTTCTGAGTAACTTAGCTTTAGGCCTGCTGTGTTAACTCTTTTCTGCACAAATTACTTTTCATTTGTGGTAGTGAAAACTATGACCTATGATAGAGTTGTTGCTCTTGGTTACTTACTTCTCCCCCCAGTAACTCTTAGTGAATTTCTTATAGGCAGGCATAGGGTTGGCTGATCGTTTTGGAGATCTACCAATTGAGTCCTCATTGATGATTGACAACTACTAGGTGTATGAGAAAACTGTCCTCATTTCTCACATCACCAGTCATTTTAATAATGGTGAAAATACATTGAGGTGGATAGAAAATTCATGAGTTACAAGGCCAAGTGAACTGATAGCTTTATCGTCCATTCTTCTGTACTTCAAAGACCTTTCTGTGAGCCTGCCCCCTTCCTTTTTTAAAATTTTAAGTTTTTTTAAAAAGAGAGTGAGTGTGTACATGAGCGAGGGGTGGGAGGCGCAGAGAGAGATAGAGGAAAAGAATCCCAAGCAGGCTCCATGCTCAGCTCAGAACCTGCCATCGGGCCGATCTCACAACTCCTGAGATCATGACCTGAGCAGAAATCAAGAGTCAGATGCTCAACTGACTTAGCCTCCCAGTCGTACCCTCCACCCACCTCTTAAATCCAAAATACTAGCAGAGATCCATGGAGATGAAATTTAGTTATTTGGAAATTTGGGCTAAAGACTGACTGAGGGGCACACGGATGTCTCAGTTTTAAGCGGCCAACTCTTAATTTCGACTCAGTTCATGATCTCAGGGTCCTGGGATCAAGCTCTGGATAGGGCTCCAAAACTGTGGGGGATCTGCTTAAGGATTCTTTCTCCCTCTTCCCACTGATTTGCTCGTGTGCACGTGTGTGTGCGCATTCACTCACTCTCTTTCAAATAAATAAATCTTAGGGGGGTCTAGGTGTCTCAGTCGGTTAGGCGTCTGCCCTCAGCTTAGATCATGATCTCTGGGCCCTGGATCGAACCCTGCATCGGTCTCTATGCTGAGCGGGGAGTCTGCTTCTCCATCCTACTTGTACTCTCTCTCTAGCTCTATCTCAAATACATAAAATCTTAGAAAATGAATAAACCTTAAAAAAAAGACTGAAAATGGGAATTTGGTTTTTATGAGAATCAGGACACATATTCAGTAATCACACTGAATTAAGATATTAGAGACCTAGAATCTTCATTTATTGGATAAACAACTTACTTTTCATCTTTCTTCCTTATATATAGTCTTTGTTTGACAGTTCTTCACACTTTCTCCCATACAGAGGGAAAACTAAATATGCATTTTTAGTGTATATATAATAACTTCTATATTTATAATATATAATTAGTTTTTTTATATATACATACACATATATGTATGTATGTATATACACATATGTATGTATATATATACACATATATACGTGAAGTGGTTTAAGCTCTATAGAGCAGTACCGTAGAAACTTTAGGTCTAATAATGATTGGGTTTTTTTCAGTATTAATATAATGAAAAAAATTTTTTTGAGTATCATAAGAGATGTTGTTCTTGGCCTCAAAAACAGATCAAATAGATGAAAACCTGAAGCAAGCTCTCCAGAAAGATTTAAACATCATGGCCCCAGGCCTCACCATACAGGTAAGCCCTTTTCCTAGGGAAATTCTCTAGGAGTTTTGAGAACTTTGAATTGTTCTTTCATTGGACATTATTTATTCAGCAATTATTTAATTGAAATGCTATGGGATTTTGTAGAATAGCTTTCTCAATTTGACTTTAGGTCTCTGCCAAAATAAAATACTCTGTAGCTTTCCCTGGCTGGCATTTTCTGCTGATAAGCTGAGGCTTTTACAAGGAAATGAAATCCATTCACTGCTTATTGTGAGGCATTATTAAGATACAGTAATGGTTATTAATCAGTGTAAGAGTAAGGCTTTAGACTCAGTAAGATTATGAACAAGGATTTCAAGTATAAGATTTGAACAATAATTCTAGAAAACAGATGTCACATATGATTAATTGCCAGATGAACTGGTGGGATGATTATTGCTGTAAGTCTTTAGAATTCAAGAACATTTCAAGGGAGTCTGCCTGGAAACAACTATAATGGAGTTGGGATTTTAGGTGGATCTGGAAGAATTAGCAGGATTTATATGGTGGGGAAGGAGTAAGGCAGGTGTTTCAGATGGGTAGAATGGCCTGAATAAAACGAAGGTGGCAGATAAGTTTGGTGGTGGTGGTGGCGGTGACGGTGGCGGTGGCGGCGGCATTGGGAGATAGAATGGTGAGGGGTTTTTTGGGTCAGTGTTTTTACAGATTGGGTTGAAATCCATGAGTAATTCTAAAATCAGTTTTAGTAGATCATGACAGCATTTTAAATAAAATAAAATTGAGTAAGAAAAGAAATCAGAACACATGATATGTATTAAATTTAATTATTGTTCTGTAAAACTTGTTTTCCCTAAGTGTGATGTAGATGTTTATATTGGGTGTCGATGTGAAATGCAGATCTTACAGTGGTCATAGTAACATTTAAAAAGTATCTCAGGTAGGTCTGGATTACCTGAGAAGTGGTAATATGGCTTCTCTAGTACCCTTTCTTAGAGTTTGTAGGAGATCAGCTGTGGTAATGGTTACTGCAGCTAAAGAGAAAAACTTTGGTGTCATGAGTCTCAAGTGTTGCACTGTTGAGAATGTGCATTCACAGTAAGTGACCACGTGTGATCTCATAACAAGACTAGAGATGGTGAGGGTTTTCCCTGTCCTTACTCATGCCATGCCATCATCTCTGACTGGTGCCTGAGGGGAAGCTGCCAAAGTTAAGGGGTCATTTGAAAAGTCCAGTGCAAATTTTGTAAAATCCACCTGGTTGTCCATTCAGTTGTGGTGGGAGTTGCTTTTCTATGTTAAAGATAGTAAGTGTGAATGTCACAGATTTTTAGATTCTGCTCATGTTGTTACTTGGGAGATGTAGCTCATTCTTAACAGCTGCCTGGAATCCTTTGCCTTATTTTACATAATCATTTCTCTGTGGTTTCTAATTTTTTGCTGTTAACAATAGGGTAGGAATTTTTTGGCACATCTCCTTGTATGTACAAATTATCTTTCAAAACCCTGCACAAATCTAGTTTTATCAGCAATTTATGTGAGTACTGGTTTCTCCATAAACCTCCCCAGCAGTTGACCAGTGAGACATGCTGATTTTTGCCATATGGAATGATGTTATATCTCTCTTTGATTTGCATTTCTTTGGTTATTAATGGGGTTGAGCATCTTGGGGGTTTTTTTGGTGGGGTTTTTTTTTTTTTTTTTTTTGACCATTTTCCTCGCTTTTCTGTTGTGTTGTTTTGCCTTTTTTTTTTACTGATTTCTAGTAGTATTTTGAATATTCTGAATATTTTTATATACACGTGTGTTCTGTATTTTTTTTACAAATTAGATATTGGGAAAAAGATGAATAAGAAGATGAAATTCACCCATAATTGTACCGTGTAGAGATAAGAGTTTGTTGTATCTTTCCAGGCTCTTCTTAATCTAGAGGAACATGTGTTTGTTTATAGGTATAAATAATGTTAAAGTGGGATTGTACCATAGCTGCTTTTTTCACTAACAGTATATATAAGCATCTTTTCAAGTCAAAAATATAGATTCACTACATTATCACTTTCAATGTTTTTTATTTAATCTACGGCTTCCAGTTTTCACTGTTAAGATACATGTTGCAATGACAAACTTATATATACGTCTATTTAAATCCTTTCCTTAAAATATATTCTTAAATGTAGGATTGAGGAATCAAAGTGTATGCCCTGTTTGGAGGCTTTTTGGTAAATATTGCCAAATGTGGCCTTTCAGAAAAATTTTAGCATCTTATTCTCTCATCGGCAGTGTTGGTGAGGTATAGTTTCCTTACACATTTGATTTTGTGATTCTACCCAGATAATTTACAGATGCGTGCTGACTCTCTTAATCCTTTGAGAGAAATTAATTTGATATTTTGTATTAATTATTGAAGTTGAATGCCCTAGGATATTTAATGGCCATTTGTATTTCATTTGTGAATTGTTTGTTGTGTTTGTTCATTTTTTAATAATTTATCTTTTTCTCATTTAAGTAAGCTGTTTTTAAATAAATAAATAACCTATTTTTAATATGTTAATTATTACAACTCTAAAATGGATGGGAAGTATTTTCTCCTAGTTTTTTCTTTATTACTTAATATCTTTTTCCTCCTGGCAATTCTGAAGTTTTAAACTTCTGTAGAAATTTTAGTATTTTTTCTTTGAGGTGTTTTGTAGTGTTGGCATGTTTTAAACTACTTTTTTTTTTTAAGCTACTTTCAAATTACAACATTTTTTCTCTGTTTTATTTATTTTAAAGAGAGAGTGAGAAAGAGCACGTGGGCACGGCGGTGGATGGTGGGGGGAAGGAGATAGAAAGAAACTTAAGCAGAGCATGCTGAGAGTGGAGCCCAACCTGGGGCTTGATCTCATGACCCTGAGATCATGACTTGAGCCAAAACCAAGAGTTGGATGTTAAACTGACTGTGCCACCAAGGCACCCCTTTATAGTTGTGTTTTTTAGATTTGAATCTTTAATTCATCTGAAATCCATTTTGATGTCAGTTGTGAGATAGGGCTTTAATTCCCCATTTCCCCAACTTGGTAGTAACAAGAATTATAGAATAATTTATGTCCCCATCTCCCTTATTTGAAATGCCATTTCTAGTGTATGTTAAATCCCATTATATAGTACAGTCTTTTTTGGACTTTGTTCATCTGTTTCCTATTCCTTCATTAGTTATTGAGCCCTTAGTCTTTTCCCATCAAATCTTCTCTCTTATTTTTTCCTTCTTGTTAGTAAATGATCCCTCCTTCCATCTGACAAATCTAGATATATGGGAGGCATCTCTAACAACCCTCTCACCCTTAACATCTAATCAGACCCCATACCCTGCTGATTTTACCACCAAAATCCATGTAAAACTGTGTTCTTCTATCTTTACTGCTATCTTCCTAAGCCAAGCTACCATCTCTTGCCTGGACTTCAAACAGTTGTCTCCTACAATGTTGTTCCTGTTTGACTTTTACCTTTATCCACATCATTTTCTGCATAGCAGTGAGGAGGAGCTTTTAATTTAGTTATAATTTTATGTTGTTTTTATAAAAAGAATTACCGAATGAAAAAAGTATCACTTCATGTTTTTAAACTGGTAGATCAAGATCTCCATTGTTTTGCTTGCTTTAGTCTTGCAATAAAAGTTTCTTAGGAACTGGAATGCATTTTTAGAATTTCCAGTCTGTTTGTCAGCCTTCCTTCTTTAACACATTACTATATGTTCGTGATAATCAACTTTTTATTCATTTTTAAAATCTGGTAAGATATCTTTCTAAAAATAGTGGCCTTTGATATTTCTGCGAGCTTATTCTTCCAGCTGAGTTTTCATTATTGATATTTTCAAGCTCTATCAGGTTCCTAAATTGGCACATAGGTTTAAAATTGGGAACATAGTTTATGGCTTTACTTAATCATGTCATATTTGTTTCTTTAGAATTTTTGACCAGGTGAGAAATTCATATCTCAAATTAAATTAATACTCATGGATTTACTGAGTTTTAATGCTATTAAATGTAGTCTTTTTTTGTATAATCATTGAGGATTGCAAATGATTCTTGGTAAATTTTATTGTATAACTACTGGTTTGCTGAGTTTGCTGTTTCTAATAAATTTTTTGGGCTAATTTCCTTGGATTTTTTTGTTGTTGTGTATGTGGTATAAACATTTAACATGAAATCTATCCTCTTAAGTTTTTAGGTGCACAATGCATTAATATTGACTGTAGGTGCAGTGTTATACAATAGATCTTTTAGAGCTAATTTATCTTGCTTTTTGCAACTTTATGAATTTCCTTAGATTTTTTATTTATATAATTATGCCAAAGTAAAAAATCTTGATTTTTCCCCTCTAAAACCACCTTCTTTAAATTCTTCACCTAACATTCATAACTGTCTGAAAGTTTCTTATTCATTATTTGCTTTTTGTTATCTGTTGTGTTTTCTCCCTTTAAAATTTTCAATTCCATGAAAGCAGTCTTGCCTTGTTCACTGCTGTATCCTTAGTGCCTAGAACAAACAGCGCTTGGCACAGAAGGCACCCAATTAATACTTGTTGAATAAACATTCTCTGTAATAATCAGTATTTTAATTTTGCTCTTTGTATTTATACTCCATTTTTCTTGAACAACTACTGTGTCAAATTTGAGTGGTGAAAGTATACATCCTTGATGTTTTTTCCCTATGTTGTTAAAGAGAGTGACTATATGTTGGGTTTCCATTTAAAATATATGTTTATAAGCCAGCAGTCACTTTCAAGTACATTCGTTTTCCACTCCTGTGTGTGTGTATTTTGGCCATTGTTTTTGGATATGTTGTCATTTATTTATTTATTTTTTTAAGATTTTGTTTATTTGAAAGAGCATGACCAGGGGGCAGAGGCAGAGGGAGAAGCAGGCTCCCTGCTGAGTAGGGAGCCTGATGTGGGGCTCAGTCCCAGGACTCTGAGATCATGACCTGAGCTGAAGGCAGCTGTTTAGCCACCCAGGCACCTTGTCATTTTATTTTTTGAATCTGTTATAATGTAACTTACATTATCTGTTACAGTAGGTGCTTATTTTACACATACTTGGGAATTCCGAGATTCCCAAGATTGGCAAGCATGTAGTGTGTTCTTCAGCCTCATACAGCAAGATGTCTTCAGAAAACAGTCACGTTTTATGCTTTTTAAAAAATAAGACTAGAGGGGTGCCTGGGTGGCTCAGTCGTTAAGTGTCTGCCATTGGCTCAGGTCATGATCCCAGAGTCCTGGGATCTAGCCCCGCATCAGGCTCCTTGTTCAGTGGGGAGCCTGCTTCTCCCTCTCCCACTCCCCCTTCTTGTGTTCCCTCTCTCGCTGTGTCTCTCTCTGTCAAAAAAATAAAATCTTTAAAAAATAAAAAATAAGACTAGAAGGGTGTGGTGTATAGCTACTCTCTTAATTAAATGCAAAATGACAGTGCTTCCTTCTGAATCATATTAATACATTTTAGAAATCATCTGCATTTCTGATAGTCACATAGTGAAATCTGGAATCTCACAAATGCTCGTTATAAATTTTTATTTGTCTTCTAGCTATCTCCATGAGTTGTCCTTATGTCCTCACATGCCTCAATTTCAGCATATAATGAGTTTTTCACTACAGTCCCTAGCTTCTTATTCCATTTCACTACTCCTTGTATTTGGTTATGATAGTTCTCAAATTCTTTACAGATTTTACTCTACTCTTTCATGTAGGGAAGTCTGTGTTGCTTGAAAGTCTTGTTTCAAAAGCCTTTTTAAAAGAAGGTTATGTGCTTAAGAAAGAACATGAGCAGGGAGGGAAAAATAAAGCAAGATGAAACCAGAGAGGGAGACAAACCATAAGAGATTCTTAAACAAACTGAGGGTTGCTGAAGAGGAGGGGGCTGGAGGCTGGGGTGATTGCGTGATGTCATGAGCACTGTGTATTATATAAGAATAATGAATTGCTAAACTCTGCCTCTGAAACTAATAATATACTTTATGTTAATTGAATTTAAATAAAAAGAAGGTTATGTGCTTAAAGGTTTTGTTGCTTAAAGGTTTAGCCAATTTCCGAAGAGAAATTAAAACTTTCTTCAGATCAGCAGTATTTTGTGTGTGTTTGCAGTATGGGGTGGGGGGGAGTGATGTTTAACTAGTTAATCAGAAACTTAGAGAGTTGCCTGATGTAGAAAACTCAGCCTTCAAAAGGCTGCACTTGCCAAGTAAATAATCTTAATTAATGTCAAAGTACAGGATGGTTAGGGAAACACAGTGTCTAGTAAAGGGTATCTACAAAGACAAGTAGACTTTGTTCTAAGTGAGATTGTAGGAAGAAAGAACATAAACTGTTAACTGGTATTTGTTTTCCTTCAACTTTGGACTCTTTATGTATAGTTGGTACTGAGTGATTGCAGGTTTAGGAAATAGTAAATACATTTATTGTTCACTGTATTAAGTTGCATATACTGATCTGAACTTTGTTTGGTTTTATTTTTGTTTTTACTGTTTCCTCCTTCACAATTTAAATCTTGTAATTTTGTCTTCCTTCTGTTTCTTTGGTTTGCAGACTTGAAAAGGAAATGAAAGTATCCAACTGAAGATCTTTGTAGAGGTCTTTTAAGGGAGAACCTTTTCCCTAAAGGAGTTTGTTTCTGTAGTGGATAGAGTGATATCTCCCCCCACCCCAATAGGCAGGCATCTTTTAAGGAAACAGGAAGCTGTGTTATCTTTGATTCTTGGTGTGATGGCATGAAGAATAGATTTTCTAGTCGAATCTCCACACGTGTTAGTAGGCAGTTATGTCTTAATTGTTTTATTAGTTTCATTTGAGGAGCTTTTCTGTAGAAGATGTAGTTTGAAGATTTATTTTTCAAATATACTGTGGCTTTTCACTTTTATTTTTTAGGCTGTGCGTGTTACAAAACCCAAAATCCCAGAAGCCATAAGAAGAAATTTTGAGTTAATGTGAGTAATATGCTTGGGATCCCAAAACATTTATTTAGGGCTGCCTAATATTAATATACCAGTGTAGAGAAAACTTATATGTGAGATGTTACACTCTGGGGTGGGGTGTATATCTATTTCCCATACTTTAATTCTGATAATATTATCTATTCTTCTGTCTTAATTCACTAGAGTATTCTTAGTTTTTTCTTTATATATGAACATTTCAGGAGCAGCATTAGTGGCTAAGGATGCAGTTTGCTCTAGAACTATTGTTGAAAGGCTAAGGAGTTATAATTTGGACATGAATATCTTGAATCAAATATGAATTTAGGAAAGAGTCCTAGCTGCTAAGGTTGAAGAGAGTGCCCATGTTGTGTCACTGTGTTACAATAGTAAGAATAGACACCTTATCATTACAAAGTTTGGTTTTCCATTATATGTGATTGTGTCTCCAAACATACACCTAGATCTTTATAATTTGCTTCTGGGAAGCTTTGCCTAAATTGACTACCGGTAGTCTTCTCTTTTTTGGGTCCAGGGCTGAGTGGGAATAAGAAGTTATTTGCTTGATATGAAATTAATTTCTTAGTGTTCTGAATATTCGTGTTAGGGAAATACCTACTGTGGTTGAAATGGCAGTATTATTTTTCTATGACAGGTACTGAAAAGAAGAAACAAAAGTCTTTAGGAAATTTGGCTAGTATTTTAAGAGGAAAAATATGAAATGCTGGAAAAATAACTTTGCAAAAGTCAGGAATACAACTCTAAGTATAGAGGGTTCAAGAAATAATAATTCTTCTTCCTGGGGTGATTTACTGCTGAGTCCTTACTGTTCCCAAGTCTCTATCTTCTGTTATGTAGAATTTTATTTTCCCTTTTCATTAGTAGAAAAGGAACTCCCTCTTTTAAAGCTATAAAGCACAGACTGCCAGGCTGGATAGATCATGGATCTGATCCATTGGTATTTAAAAAAAAAAAAAATTTTTTTTTTTTAGATCTTTTAAAATTTATTTATTTGACAGAGCATGAGAGAGAGAGCACACATGGGCAGGGGGAGGGGCAGAGAGAAGGAGAGAAGCAGACCCCTCTTCTGAGCAAACAGCTCTATGCAGGACTCAACTTGATCCCAGGTGGGACTCGATCCGAGGATCCTGGGATCACTACCTGAGCCAAAGGCAGACACTTAATGACTGAGCCACCCAGGCGCCCTAAAAATTTTTTTTTGATTGAAGACTCAGGATGTCTTAGGTTTTCAGTATGATAGCTTCTAGTGATGGAAACATGAAGACTGTATGTTCTCTGCCCTCAGATAACTCCTAGTATCGAGAATGCCATTTTATGTGTTTATCAGTTTGACAAGAGTAAAGGAGAGCTCTTTGGGGGGAAATGTTTTGGGGGAACTGTTGGAGTTACTTTTCAGATAAATCTGGATCTTTCCTAATTTTATAGACTATTACAATCCCACATTTAAAAGCCACCTTGAGGTCTAACCGCCCACATAATAGTAATCTTTTTTTATACTTTTTCTGCTCTGTGGTCACCTGGTCACCACTTGTACATGCTTAATGATGGGCCAGCCATTTCCATTTTTAGAAAGCTCAGATTCTTAGAAAATTCTTCTTACATTGAGCCCCAGTTACCACTTAATAACTAATACCTAATTATAAATAGGGTAGCTGCGTAAGCCTATGGAGGGGCTGAAATCTAGCTCCATTCTATTTATCAGCCTATGGACCTGAGGGACTGCATCTGCCCAGAGGGTGTTGCATTTTGCTGATTGGCCCAGAGGTACTGTATGGGCAAGCTGGAGGCCTAACAACAGAGGAAGCATTTATATACTCTGGGTACTTGCAGATCACAGGCCTTTCCATGATACAATTAGAGGAAGAGGTCAGACTAAAATTCAAATGTATAAATTGATTCCTGTATCTAGGTGACTTTGGGCAAATCATTTAACCTTTCAGCTTCAGATTTATTATAAGTAAAATGGGGCAACACCTCTCTAAGCACCTTAATGGATCAGAAAGTTCGTGTTGCAAATGGTTCTTTGACCCACTATAGAGTCAGATTTATTGGCTGTGACTGCACATCATTTCTAATTTTTAATAACATTTTGATTCACAGGGAGGCTGAAAAGACAAAACTTCTTATAGCTGCACAGAAACAAAAGGTTGTGGAGAAAGAAGCTGAGACAGAGAGGAAAAAGGCTGTTATAGGTACTTGGATTTCTTTCTGAAATGGATGTCTTAAGTCTGTGTTTTATGAGTTTGTCCTGTTCTTTGTCATTCTGACACTGGATATTGATGGGATCAAAAAAGATTGCATCATACATAGTGGAGAATTCTAGAAACTCTTTTGTATATTCAGATGTCCCACAGCCTTTAAAACTAGATGGTGTCAGTACTTAATGAAGTGCTTTGGCTCTCTACCACGTCTTTGGCTGCTACTGCTTTTTCGAGGACAAGGAAAGTGGGTAGGGTTTTTGGGCAACACTAGCCTCTGTGGATTAGAGTTTTGTTCCTATAGTTTAAGAATAGGAAAGTTTTTTGGCCAAAGCTCAGGATTATAATATGCATCCTTGCTGTTGACAAGCACTGAGTTTTATGTGGATGGATAGATGTTGTCCTCTTCAACAGAAGGGCAGGATTGCTTACAGCTTATTTTGAATCACAGTGATACTTCTCTAACTCCAGGATACTATATATTAGACTGCCCTCTTGGACTCTCAGTTGTTTGTTCTTTGGGATGCTGGAAGTTTAAGAAGTATTTCATTAACGATTTCAAGTATGCAGGAATGCACAGAGAACAGTAAAATGAAGGCTTAATATTTGCCACATCCTTTCAGATCATTTTTTTTTTAAGAATAAATTTATCCATTTGAAGCCTCCTGTGTACCCTTACCTGGTCCTATTTCTTGACTTCCCTTCTCTAATTAGGTTTTATTTTAAAATTTTTATACAGATCTTTCTGTCCATATTTTTATACTGTAAATATATAACAATATCTGTAACTGTAAATATATAACAATAAACTCATAGAATTGTCTTAAACCATAAAAATATCAAACTCTTTTATTTCACAGCTTGCCTTTATTTTACTAACATTGTTTGAGTTTTATTCATATTGATATGTGTAGATATAGTTAATTTTTAACTGCTGCGCATTCGTTCTGAGAGTGAACCTCAGTTCATTCTAATAGATTAACGTTGAAGAGTTAGGTAGTTTCTAGTTTTTCCTTATTATGAACAGTGCTGCAGTAGCCATATCTTTTTGTGCACACATTCAGAGTTTTCTGTGGTAGTGCTACTCAACATGTAGTGTCGGTCAGTGCCCTGTATCACCAGCTTTTTGTTTCTGATCCATAATGAGGTGACTTCAGAATTGAGAATGAGTGCTTAGAAGTTCTTAACAGTATTGCACATTTTATGTCTGTTGAGTCTAATGATAAAAAACTGGAGCCTATGTTTTTGTTTTTAATAGTTTTCCTAATAATTAATTTTTATTCTAATTAATAAAATACTGCTTCCCAACAGGCTGAAATACAAATAAGAGGGGAGGTTGCTTTCCCATAGGTAGTTTGAGGAGCATTGCTCTGGAATACATGTCTCGGAGTAGAATTGCTGGGTCACAGAGTGCATACATCTTCAAATTTATAACATTCACTATTGCCAGATTGCTCTGCAAAGTGATTCTACCATTTTGCCTTCTTTTCAGCAGGGTTTGAATTCCCATTCATTCCTTTGTTTGCCTTATTGAATTCCCATTTCTGCATATCCTCCTCAATTCTTAGAGTCATTAGACCTTTTAAAATTTATGTCAGTGTGATGGTGGAAAACATATCATATAATTTCAGTTTGTATTTCTCTGATTACTAGGAAAGTTGAATATTGTTTATTGGTCATTCAGGTTTCTCTTTTTTTGTATGTGAGTTGTCTGTTAAACTGTTAGCCCATTGTCTGATTAGTTTTTTTGAGCTGATTGGTAGTTCCTTATATCTTCTGGATATTAATCTTTTCCCAGATCTATGCATTGCAATATCTTCTCTCACTTTGTGGCCTGTCTTTGAACTTTATGATGTCTTTGACATTCTTATATATTTAAATTTCATGTACTCATATTCATCAGACTTTTCCATTCTGATTTGTGCTTTTCCTATCCCATTAAAGAATTCTTTCCCATCCCCAAAGTAATAGTTTTATTCTAAAAGTTTTACAGTTTTGCATTTTGTATTTAGATATTGAATCCATCTGGAATTTATAAATTTATAGTATAATTTTATAAATTATATTAGGGTTTAGTTTGACACTGGAATTCAGTTTATTTTTTCCATGTAGCAAGCCAATTATTTTAGGCTATTGAAAAGTTCATTATTTCCTCTATTTATTTCTAATGCCACATCTGTCTTATAACAAGATACTGTATATAATTTGTTCTGTTGCTAGGGTCTCTGTTTTGTTTTAATTTCTTGCTCTGTCCTTCTCCAGAATTACCTTGTTTCACTTACTGTCACTTTTTATGTTAAGTCTTGCTATCTGGGAGAGCAAGTGTCTCCTTAATTATTCCTTTTAACAATTCCTAATTATTCCTAAAATTGTCTTGGACTATCAGAGGCTTTTTATTCCTCCATATAAATTTTAAAACGACCTCAAGTTCTGTAAAATGCTGTGCTGAGGTTTTGATTAGAATTCCATTACCTGTACATGTCAATATGAGAGGATTACAGTATTTATGATACTGAATCTTATAAATCTGTTTACATCTGTCCATTTATGAGAAAGGTCTTTCAAAAAGATGTTATAATTTTCTTCTTAAATTTCTGGCGCTTTCTTTCTTAGAGTTTTTTTCCTGTTTATTCCTCGAGTTTTTTACTATTATAAATAGGGGTTTTTTTTGTTTGTTTGTTTGTTTTTAGATTTTACTCATTTATTCCAGAGAAGGATAAAGTGAGAAAGTGTGCATGCGAACGCAGAGCAAGGGGCAGAGAGGCAGGAAGAGGGGCAGAGAGGGAGGAAGAGGGACAGGCAGATCCCCAAACACAAGATCACAAGATCATGACCTGAGAGATCACAAGATCATGACCTGAGCCAAGCTGAGCCAAAACCAAGAGTGAAATGCTCAACTGACTGAGCTACCCAGGTGTACCAAATAGGCTCTTTTTTGAAGGCACATTTTCTAACTGGTTTTTGCTTTTGTGGAGGTACGCTGTTAATTTTTTTTATTTGTTTAGCAGTCTCGCTGAAAATCTCTTCAGTTTCCCATGGGAGCAGTCAAATTGTCTTCAGGACAGTTCTGATTTTTTCTTTATAGTCCCATATCTTTGTATTCTTCTTAACTGACTAGTTTAAGCTATGATTTACAGTGCAGTGTTGAAAAGAAGGATGGCAACAAGTAGTCTTGTCTTGTTCCTAACTTTAAATATTCCCAGTGATGTTTGCTCTAAATAATTTTTATTGGGTTAATGAAGTTTCTTCCTGTTTCTTGCTTGCTGAGAGTTTTTATCATGAATGGCTATTAAAACTTTGAGAAATTTTTCTATATCTGTTGAGAGGACCATATCATTTTTCTTTTTGAAGCTGTTAGTGTGGTGAATTATATTAATATACTCTCTATTACTGAATTATTTTGCCTTCCTGGGGCACACCCACTTGATCATGATGTAGGAGAGTCACCCAGTACACTTCTCTTTATGTCTTGCTGATAGTGTCTTTAAATTTTTTACTTTTATTTATTTTCATTTTTACTTGTATTTCATAAATTTCAGCTTGCTGTCAGTTTTTTCATGGTTACACTAGCCTCAAGATGAGTTAGAGAGCATTTCTTCTTTTCCTGTGTTCTGGAACATTTTATATAAAATATGTTATCTCTTTGTAGGTTTGGTAGAACTTACTTGTAAAAACCATCTTGGTCTCTTGGGTTTTGTGCTTTTTTGTATGCTTGTTTGTTTTTTGTTGTAGCATTTAGCCTGCCAGTTTAATTTCTGTACTAACTATAGGTCAGTTTCAGGTATTTGTTTCTTTAAGTTTGGGCAGTGTATTTTTCTAGCACATTGTCATCTGAAACTTCGGATTGGGGAGCATAAATTTGCAGAATTTTCTGCTGATTTTTAAAACCCTTTACCAAATATGAATGCCCCCTTTTCATTCCTAGTATTATTTTGTGCCTTCTCTTTTCCTGGATCAGTTTTGCCAGAGGTCTGTTATACTTCATTCTTCTTTTCACAGAACTGCATTTTTATTTCATTGATTCTATTATCACTTACTTTTTTATTACATTATTTACACTTACTTTATTATTCTCTCCTGTCCTTTTGGAGTTTTCTCATTGGTTCTTTTCTAACTTCTTGAGTTACTTAAATTCTTTAGTTTTCAGTCTTTTCTGATGGAAACATGTAAGATGATAAATTTTCTTCTAAGTTCTGCCTTGGGTACATCTCACAGGTTTTGAAATGTAGTTTATTGGTGTTCAGTTTTAGTTTTTAAAAAACATTTCCATTATGATTTCTCCTTTCACTTATGAAGTATTAAAAGTATTTTTTCAGTTTTTTATTGGATGGGTTTTCAGGAGGCTACCACTTTACCGTTGATTTCTAATACTGCATGATAATCAGAAAATATGATCTGTTATATGGATTCTGAAATATTTTTTGAAATTTGCTTTGTGGCCTGTCAATACATGGTACTTTTTTGGTAAATGTTCTGTGTGTGCTTGAAAAGATTGAATGTGTTTTCTTTATTTGTTGGATACAGTGTTCTCTATATCTATCCATTAGGGTCAGGCTTATAAATTGTGTTGTTCACATCTTCTGTATTCTAATTTTTGCCTTCTTGAACTGTCAGTTACTGAGGGAGGTGTGTTAAAATTAAAGTCTCCCACTATGACTGTGGATTTGTTGACTTGTAATTTTTTTTCTTTATATATTTTAGGGCTGTATCATTAAGAGATTCAGGATTGTTACATCTCCCTGGAGAATTGGTCTTATTATGTAATAACCCTCATTATTCCAGACACACTTTTTGGCTTAAGATCCATTTTGTCTAATATTAAAGCTATGCCAGATTTCTCTTGGTTAGTTATTTTCTTGATGTATCTTTTCCCATCCTTTTACTTTCAACTTTTCTGTGTCATTATGTTTTAGGTGTGTCTCTTGTAAACAGCATATAGCTGGATTTTGTTATCTTATCCAATGTGAGACTCTGTCTTTTAACTGGTGAGTTTAGTCTTTTTATATTTATTGTGGTTACTGCTATATTTGGATTTGTTTTGTATCATTTAATTTTGTGCTATTTACCACGCATTTTTTTTCCTCTGCTGCTTTTTTCTCTCTTTTCTGATTGGTATTGAATTGATTGGATTTTCTTTATTCTTTTCTTCCTTTTACTTGATTAGTAGATTTGTATTCTGTTTCTAGAATGTATAACTGGTCATACCTGTAAAATGTTAATAAGCATACCTGATTTGACAGAGTCTAAAGCTAATCATCCTTTCTGTCCTCTTAAATAAAACTAGAATGCCTTAATTCTTACCACTGTTTCCAGTTTTACATATTGTTGGCTCATATTCTGGTTTTATGTTCTTTTTATTCCCCCATTAACTATTATCATTATCAATCAATTCTTAACAGTAAATATCTATTTTGATTTATAGGTGTTACTTAACTTTTCCCTCTCCATTGTTTTTGCAAATTCATTCTTTTTTCTGCTAGTTTGTTGTTGTTATTTGTTTTTTTCAGTGAAGGCTAAGGAGTAGTTACTTAATCATTCTTCTTTGGTCTGAAATGGTTTTGTTTCATTCTTAAATGGTAATCTAGCCTATAGTTCTAAGCCTAATGAAACTTACTTTTCTTTGTCACTGTGGCAGTAGTATTTCATTTCTGTTTGGGTTCCTCTTGTTTTTACTTTTACCATTTTTCTCTATGCCTTTGGGTGTTTCAATTTCACTGTGATGTGTCTAGGTAAAGAAAGTGTACTTATCACTGGGCTGGTGGGTAGAGTTTTAGCCTCTTTGGAGTTGAAGCCCTCTAGTGGTCTTGATTTTATAAAGGAGCCCCATTTCTAACTTCTCAAGGCCTCATCTCCTGACCCTGCATGAGCAATAGTCCAATAGTCCCTATCCCTCACTTGTCTAATAACCGCCACCAAGGCTACCACTCTACTGGCTCTCAGCTCTCCCTTTGTTTATGTTTCTTGAGGATCTCTCCTCCTTTCTTGTGATCTTAACCATGCATTTAAAAAAAAAATTGTTATATTTTGTCTAGGACTTAAAAGTGTTGTTACCTAAAGGGTTTTCTAAGCCTACTCCACCATTTTTCTAGAACTGTTAAGTCTGCTCATGCTCTTTATCTCTGCATGTGAGAGAGCAGTGTTAGATGGGATAACCACAACAGTTTCTCTGTGTTGAGACACCATTCTCTGGGTCCTAGCTACACCATTCTCTGGGTCCTAGCTGTAGGCTCCAGATGTCTTACTGTTAATTCAAGTTTTATCTTGAGTTTCTGCTTATAAGTATGTTTCTAGTCCAGTTGAACATTGTAGTCTGTTTGGAGGGTGGTGTGATACAGGTTGATTTTAAGCTAATGAGGAAATAGGGAAGTAGTGCTGGAGTTGTGGCTAAAGGATACTGGATATTCTGGAAATAGGAAGCCACTTGGAAATTTTTTTCCTGCTATGCACTTCCCCCAAGGGCCAGAGATAAGATGTGTTAAAATACTAACCCTCTGGCTGAAAAGGAGAATTGAAAATTATTCTTCAAGAATTGCAGTGATTGAATTGAAAGTGTATTTAGAATCTTTCCTCCCTGGTCCTGGATCCTTTGGTTAGGCCTCTAGTTTACTTGAGGATGTTTGTTTTTTTCC
The DNA here is from genome assembly GCF_010015895.1 of Lontra canadensis. Classification (NCBI taxonomy): domain Eukaryota; kingdom Metazoa; phylum Chordata; class Mammalia; order Carnivora; family Mustelidae; genus Lontra; species Lontra canadensis. Next base: position 17,986,826 of record NW_022630997.1, read on the forward strand.
TGCTGCAGCTAACTTGTTCATCCCCAACACTTATTTTCACAGTGTCAGATGAATTAGCCTGCTTTCTCTTTCATGTTCAGCAGCAGTCAGAATTATACTTCTCTGATATTATTTTCTTTTTGTCACTTCCCTGATGGTAACTTAACCATTAATCAAGTTGATCCTGAGTATATTTAGCCCATTGCTGAAGATGGGAGTCATCTAGCCTTCTTTCTATTCTAATTATTTGTTGTCTTCCCCTGTCGGCTGCCTCCATAATCACCTTTTCATTGTGACTTCATTCATTCTTCTTTTCTTTATGCCTTCTGCCATGACCTCCTCGGTCATGTCCATTATTTTCTTTAGGAATTCTTCCAGAAGGCCTTTCTTGGTTTAACTTACTTTCCTTGTTCTTTCTTTCTCCTGCCATTTTATAAGATTGTTCTGTGTTGCGTTGCATTTATGTTGCTCTTTTTTTGTTCTGACTACTTTCATGAAGTATCATTTTTCCCATTAGCTTGTGGACTGTTGCTGTGTATACCATGAAGGAATGAAACCTTTTGTACTCCCCTTTCCCACAAAACTAGCTCTGTCAACAGAACAGTGAAATAGGAAATAAATTCCCTTTTTTCTGTTGAGTAGTTTGTAGTCTGGGGGGATAAAACTTAATGAAACAGCCCATAAAAATTGTATAAATGTTAAGACAATGTGCTGCTTATTCTAAGTATTTCTGGAACTAGAGAAATATTTTTGAATGTGTCTTCTTTTGTATATAATTATAGAAGCAGAGAAGATTGCACAGGTGGCAAAAATTCGGTTTCAGCAGAAGGTGATGGAAAAAGAAACTGAAAAGCGCATTTCTGAAATTGAAGGTACATCAGGGAGAAAAGAGGCTCTAACTGTCCCAAACTACTTCTCTGCCTCAGAGATCGCGCTCTTGATTGTGGTAGGCGGGAGGGCCAGAGACAGAATAATCTGGTCTGGAGGATGTGGCTGCCCTCATACCCTAGACAAATTTTTATAAAAAATTACCAATTTTCTGTCCTTAAGTTGTGGCTTATTAGCTACCACTTTGTTCTCAGGCAAAGTATGAGAATTACTTATAACCAGTTGTAAAGAACATGTAAGATAAGAAACCCCACCACTACCAGTTTCTTTTCTATCTAGCAACAACAACAAAAATAACAAAAAAATTAAGGAAAAAATAAGCCCCAGTTTTCACAGAGGCTCTCAAATTCCTTGATTTCCTATAGTGAGATGTTGATGTTCTGAGCTCAGTCTTGAAGACCAGACATTCAACCTCTTTTCTTATATACTACTACTTCCTGTCATTCTGCATTAACTGATTCTGGATCAAATTTGGAGGGGGTGGGGACTGTGCAATAAATAGAGCAGAGCTTTCATATCTGGACTTCATTATTTTACTTGAAGCCTAGAGCCTGGGTAGGATGTGAGGCTTTTTGAGTGATGAGGGTAGAGGAAAGAAGGAACAAAATGAAGTAGGCTCTGATGAGCTGAGAGTTCTTTGACGTTGACAAGAGTATTCTGCTTTGAGAAGAGTGTGTCTGGGGAGTGGGATTTGAAAACTGTTGTTGTTGATAAATGCCTTTACGTGATCAAGGAGTACCTGGCTGGCTGGTCATTGGAGCATGTGACTTGATTTTGGGGTTGTAAGTTCAAGCCCCATACTGGGTGTAGAAATTACTTAAAAGAATAAAATCTTTAAAAAAAATGAAGTGATCAAAATATTAGGCAGTAGAGAAAGAGACCCCTACTTAACATAAAATCTGAACTCTAACCCAGCTGAGGAAATGGATTACAACTTTCCTTTGTTTTAAACACCCTAACTCTATTTTGCTTGCTAGATGCTGCATTCCTGGCCCGAGAGAAGGCGAAGGCAGATGCTGAGTATTATGCTGCACACAAATATGCCACCTCAAATAAGGTGACTGGCTCTCTGCCTCTCCTAATAATAGAGTGTTTGGGATTTTGCTTTTCCTTGGGGCTGGGGTTTGGGAGGGGGAGGCTGTATTGTGATAGAGGTGATCTGTCCAGTGTCAAGGAAGGGTAGTTACCATCACACTCTCTAAAAACAGCCAATCATTTATCAAGACATATTGCACACTCATTGGGGAGAGAACTTTGTATAGTTCCTTGTAAAAGTGAGGAGCTAGGACAAAGAAAGGCAGATACGTAAACACAGGTCAAATACCATAAATCATCCATCCATACTGCCGTATCAGGGCTCAGTAACCATGAAAGGTGAGGGTCTTCTCATGGAATGACAGGAGTAACAGGAGAAGAGTAAAGTCCATTTAGAGTTGCTTTCCAGGTAAGGTAGCTTTTTTGTATAAATGCTAAGCTTATTGAGTGTAGTGTTTCTCATCAGCAACATCCCTGGCATTTTGAGATGGGATACTTTTTCATTGTTGGAGACTGTCTTAGGTATTACGGGCTATTTTGCATCCCTGACCCTTGCCTGCTAAGCATCAGTAGTACTCCCTACAACATACGTTTTCAAATGCCCCTGAGTACTGCTTGTTTACTGGATTTAAAAATAATCTAGTTGTGAGGAACTTGATGTGTGATAATTTGAGAAAGGAGCGTGATACAGGTGAACAGTTTTTGTAAAAGGACTTGGGTTAATCTAGGTTTAGAGAACATAGACCTACTTAGCAGGAATTAGGAAGAGGCAGCTAGAAGCCCTGTGGTATTCTGAGAAGGGAAGAATATGACCAACGTTTATAAAGTTTTTAATTGCAAAATAGATCAGAATATTGAAAGAGTTGAGGAGGAGGTCCATTGTGTTTGGTGTGGTTTAAAGGATTAGAGTCAAGATTGAAAGCATAGACAGGTCTTAAATTCTTTCAGTTTAGAAAGGAACAATATACTGTGGTTTCAGATGAAATGATAAGACATGATAGATTTATAGAATGGAAGTTGTCAATACTTTGAAATCTGGTATAAATTTAGAAGTAAATTTAACATTTCGGAGGAGACACAACTTTATAGAAACAGAATGGAATTTGGTTAAGATGGAGAAAAGGTGAGAAACTTGTATATAAAACTAGCAATTCAGATCTGTCATAGGAGAAGCTGGCTAGGCACACAAGTATCGAGACTTTGTCACTGAGATTAGCCTTATGCTGAAAGGGACAGCAGTTTTATGCCATTTTGAAAAATGCTATCAGATAATGACCTATAGTAGTAAGGCATTAGAAAGTACTTTGGTTATGCGCTGTGACCAGATTTGATGAGTATTTCAGCAGAGGGAGTTTAGACCCAGGGAGTGGAAGGTGTTGGGGGTCTGTGAAGGGTCTAGAGGACAGGCAGGGGATTTGAGATGTGGAAAGGATTACTAGGAAAGGTTCCCATAGGCTTTGGGGAAAGTATATTCCAGGGAATATTAGGAATAAGTTTAGATTAAGCCCAGAGAGATTTTGGTTGGATGTATCATGGCACCATGATTTAAATTTAAAAAACTAAAAACTGTGATAGGGAGAAAGATCTGTTTGATTGACAAACATGTTCATCACAGTTTTAACAACCACCTTCTAAGTAGGGGCATGAGGCCAGACCAGGTAATTTCTTGAGGTCTCTTTCCACTTTTAGATTGTGGTCAAGAAAAGCAGAATCATGGATGGTTGATTATAAGGTTCTGAGCCCAGCCCCTTTGAAGCTCTGCCACTCTCATCTGTTGACCTGTTTACCACTTAAGAGAACCTGCAGAGATTCCAAGCTGATTCCAGGTTGAACTCAGCTAGATGAAATAAGACAGTAGATACAAAAACATTTTATAGGCTTTAAGTCACTATAGAAATATTAGTAGTTATCATTGTTCCCAAAACCCACCTCCTCCATCCTTTTTTTTTTTTTTTTAATTAAAAATGAACAGCTTCTTCCTGTATTAGGACAGGAGCTTGTTTAAGGAACTTTAAGTCTAAAATACGGCTGTGAATGTGAGAGCCACACGTTAAAGTTGAGAGAAGGTCACGGGCGATGAGTCAGAGTTGAGTAGTGATGCAGGAGAGCAGTGGGGAAAATGCGTGTAAGGAAAGAGAGAGACGACTGTTGGACCAAAGTGTCCTGATTTCTTTGCTCTTGTTTGCCCCCACACAGCACAAATTGACCCCGGAGTATCTGGAGCTCAAAAGGTACCAGGCCATTGCTTCTAACAGTAAGATCTACTTTGGCAGCAACATCCCTAGCATGTTCATGGACTCCTCTTGTGCTTCGAAATATTCAGATGTTAGGACTGGAAGAAAAAGTTCTCTCCTCTCTAAGGAGGCTCTTGAACCCTCTGGAGAGAGCCCCATCCAAAACAAGGAGAGCACAGGTTGATGCAAGGGGTGGAAATGTACTCCCATATCAGAATGTGGCCCAAGGGGTTAAGTGGGAACAATGGTTATACAACACTTCAGATTCACAGAGAACCTGTGCTCGGTCTGTTCTGCCTCTCCTGTGGTAGCCCTGGTTTATCAGCCGATTGCAGGATAGAGCCAGTTGTCTGGCACCTGGATGTCTTTTCAGCCACAATTTTATCAAGTATCCTGTGTGTGTTCCTTTCTGAACTGATACTCATGAATGAGGGAAAGTCTGATGCTAAGATACTGCCTGCACTGGAATGTTAGACATTAAGTATATAACAAGCTGTGTTTTTCTAAGCTGAGATCTATTGAATAATGTTTACATTGGTCCCCGCGGAAACGTGCGCTCAGCCATTCAAGACATAGGAGGCCCGAGAAGATGGCCTGGATGCGGTAAGTGTGAAGAAGACCGATCACACCTGGGGCCCAGGCTCTCTCTGTGGGGTTCAGTCCCAGCGTTCATCCATGTGATTAGCATCTAGTCCGCTGAAGTTCTCCAGGAAATGATCTTGCACTTGAGCAACAATTTACTTGATACTATTTGCACCTTTTTATTTTCCTGTAGTTGAGTTGGCCTGCTGGGATATATGTACCTTGCCACCCAACCAGGGATTCCTAATCACCAGTTATTGCATTAGTAGCCTCGGAGATAGAGAGAGCTTGGCTTGAAGTTCTGGGTGAGATGAAACCTTTGCTTTGAACCAAAGCTCTGGGGCCCTGCATTCCCCTCCATTGGATGATGACTGCATTACTGCCCCAGGCCATTCATAACTAAGGTGCCTGGTTTTTAGCCACAGACAACTCCTTATATGTCACCTCTCAGCTCTGGCTGGCCAAGAGCAGGGCAGGGCTTTAACCAGAACTAAGGGCAGCGTATAATTCCCAGCTGTTCACTGCACAGTATTGTATCATAACTGCAGGAAGTTTTCATTTTTAAAACTGGATTTGGGGTACATTTATTTGCCCCAGTACTTCTGCCTGAAGGCCATGTCCTAGGGCTGTCATGGTTACTAGCACACTGATTCTCCTCAATATTGTTCTTCTGGAGCCTACATAGTATGGAACAGAGTAACTTAGCATCTTTGGTCATCTTTGTCTTGTTTTTTTCCGCCCCCCGCCTCTGAGATGCTGAAATCAAAGTTCTCCAGCTTTTACCCTTCCTAGGAAGTCAGGATTCCACTGACTTACTGGGCAGCCAGGGGATTTAATCTCCCATGAGAGGGTGACAGACTGAGTTATGAGTAAGCCTGTGGCTATGGGAGACCTATCTCATCTGGGCCTTCTTTCCCCTCGGATTAGCTTTCCTGAAACAGTGTGCCCCATAGTTAGGCCTGAATTTGTGCAGCTTATTAAGACACCTTTCATGTATACTATGGTTAAGCCAGACAGAAGTCTTGGGACCACTTTCCAGAAATCTTTCCGCTGTCAGTCCTGTCAGTCTCATGACATCTTGTGGGTTGTGCCAAACACTTTCTATGGGGAAGGAATCCCAAATTTGAGTGGGTCTTTTCCCTGGGCCTTATACTAGAGAGGCATTTGTAATAATGGAGAGAATCCTTTTTTATTTTTGCTTATTATATGCACTCTCTTTATGAATGGATCTTGTTTTCTCTAGCCCTTCTTTAAAGAACCTTTGAACTATAAGAATAAACTCTTCACCTGTCATGTATTGTTGCTGCAGATAGATAATGATTGTTGTGGGAAATTTGGGTCATTGACCTTTGTGCTTTCATTCCTAGAGATGTTTCCTATTCCCATGAGCTGAAAGCTGTTGCCCCAAAGTGATGGATGGGGGTTTTCTTACAAGCCGCCTGGTGGCAGAGTTGAGGAACAGGGAACTAGGGTTACGAAGTTGTAAAGAAACTACTTCCACTTAAACTCTCCATGGAGTGTGTTTCCCAGTGCTCGCTCAGGCTCTAAGTCTATCCCTCCTGCAGGGATGTTCCTTTTGGCAAATATACACTGTAATCTTGAAGTCTAAATTTATATGTGAATTGCTACCTTTTTTAAAAAAAAAAAAAAAAAGAAACCAAATAAAATTATTTTACTATCAGTGATTTGTATTTTTTCCTTATGTCTCCCATTATTTTCTGTTGTCTCAAACATATTCCTAAGGCTCTCTTGCCCATTTTGACTAGGTAGCCAGTTTATTTACTAGTTTCACTCAACTGTAGAGGTGTTTCTTATACTCTTCTCAGAATACTGCTTCCCAGCTATAAGAATTTTGAAAGCAGGGTTTCCACTCTTCCTGACACAGAATTTAACTAGGAATGTTCTGATTCTTGGCGGGATGTGGTCAGCAGCAGAAGAGGAAAGAGGGAGGCTGGAGCATCGTGCCTTTCTGAGGCTGTCTAAGAAGGGAGGAAGGGAGGAGGTGGGGCAGTTATACTAAGGCAGAGGAAGGACAAATGGTACAAATTATAACTGGCAGTGGTATGATGTAGCTACTGACACCAATTCAAATGTTAGTCCAAGAGCCAAGGCTGGACCTCGTCTACCCACCTCTCAGCCTTTCCTTTCTGGGAAATAATTCCACAGTGATGTTGGGCAGTGGGGCTTGGTAATTGGGAGTTTCGAGGACAGGAGCCCTTTACTTGGGTTCCCGTGGGCTCCAACCCCATAGTATTCTGTTTGCTGCTGCAGACCAGGGAAATTTAACTCATTCAAACCAATTATCCAGTAGGTCTGGGTGGGTATTAAAATGAAGTGATTTAGAACTAAGTGATTTCTGCCTATTGCCGTGGAAGAGGAATTTTGTGAATTAGAAGTTGTGATCTCTGGTTGCTTGGTGATAAGTCCCAGATGTGTGCAATAGAAGGCTGTTTGTGATCTGGCCCCCACAGACCTCTCTAGCCTGAGTCCTTGAATGTACCTTCTCTGTGTCCCTTTAAATATAGTGTTCTGTCAACCTGGCTAATTTTTTTCCCCTTGTAACTCCAACTTTCCTTTGCTAACTCCTAATAAGTCTTCAATTCTTCAGACAGGTCACGCTAAACTGTTGGCTGAGGTCAGCACTTCACATTTCTGCCTTAGAACATTTCACACACGTCACTTTACCTGTTTGATGTCTTTCTTACAAATGTTCAGCTCTCTAGGGGCAGGGACTGTGATTCTGCTCTTTCTTGGGCTGGTATCTGTTGCTCATGCCTGGCCCATATGAGTTGGTCAGTGTCAGTTTTGTTGCACAAAAGAAAAAAAGGATGAATGTGAAATGCGTGAAAGTGAATAGTGGGGAAAAAAGAAAGACCTAGAAATTAGGGTAGAGTATCTGTGTGAGGACTTAATTTGTAACCATGGGAAGTTACCTAACATCTCTGAACTTGTTTACATCTTCACAAGGCTCTTCAGTGGGTTCAGCAACATATTTTTATGCAGTTTGCCTAATGATTTCTGCATGGTGATTGTGGGGTGCATTTTTGTCTTCCTAAACTGGGGGAGGCTGATCTAGGGTTCCAAGGCCCCGTCCCACTCTCATAGAGGATGTATAAAGGGGGCAGTGATTTCCAGTAATGAGGATCTCATATATCTTTATCATGATGGATTTTAAAAAGGAAGAAGAGATAGAAAATGTGATTGTAGCTCTAAGGTAACCAGTCCAAGCATCAACCTTCTTTAATGCAAATTCTCTTCGAGGACATCACATAGCACAACATTTGGGATATTGGAGCTTCTAACAGTTAATATTCGTAGAGCACTTTGCATTTACCAAAACATCTACATGGGCACTGAAGATGTAGTCAGTTTTTTGTAGTGATTAAGGGATTGGGTTTTACATTTAAACAGTTCTAAAGAATAGAAGGGGAGGAAAAGGTGCCAAGCCTGACCAAAATACTACAAAAGAGAAATAGCTACCAATCTTAAAAATATCAGTGCGAAAGTCTACTAACAGTCTAGCATCACATTAAAAATACTACACTGGGACGCCTGGGTGGCTCAGTTGGTTAAGCAGCTGCCTTCAGCTCAGGTCATGATCATAGCGTCCTGGGATCGAGTCCCACATCGGGCTCCTTGCTCGGGGGGGGAGCCTGCTTCTCCCTCTGCCTCTGCCTACCACTCTGTCTGCCTGTGCTCATGCTCTCTCTCTCTCTTTCTCTCTAACAAGTAAATAAATAAAATCTTAAAAAAAAAAATACTACACTACCACCAAATGAAGATAATCAGTATCACAGGAATGGTCTAACACTAGGAAATCTACTAAAATTAACCATGTAGGGGTGCCTGGGTGGCTCAGTCAGTTAAGTGTTTGAGTCTTCATTTCGGTTCCGGTCATGATCTCAGGGTTGTAAGATAGAGCCCACTCTTGGGCTCTGCGCTGGGCATGGAGCTTGCTTAAGATTCTTGTTCTCCCTCTCCCGCTGCCACTCCCTGCCCTTGCTCACACGTGCTCGAGCTCTCTCTCTCCCTCTCTCTCTAAAAAATACAAATAAAAAAGCATCATGTTAATAGAATTTAGGAGCAATCACATGATGTCTTGTTTGTATAGAAAATGGCTTTGATAATTAACATCCTTTTTTAATTTTTTAAACCCTTAATAAAATGGGAATGGATGAATACCTCCCTAGCCAGAGAAAACATTTCTCAAATCAGGCTAATTGATGAAAGACTAAAAGGATCACCATCGTATCAGGAATAAAACAAGTCTATCTACCATTACTAGAATTAGAAAAAGGGAATGAAATAAAATCTTAAAGGAGGCATATTTGTAGACGATACAATTGTACCTGTAAAGTACAAGAAAATTTTCTAAACATGATTGCAAAAATAGAATTCAGTAGTTACGTACAAATTTATTTAAGATGTTATTTATTTATTTTAGAGACAGGATGAGTGCGAGGGGCTGAAGGAGAAGGAGAGAATCGAATCTCAAGTAGACTCCAAGCTGATCAAGGAGCCCAACCACCATGGGGCTTGATCTGACGACCCTGAGATCATGACCTGAGCCGAAATCAAGAGTCAGACACTTAAACAACTGAGCCACCCAGGTGCCCCACAAATTTATTATTTTAAAACAAACAATTGCTACCCTATATAAAATAAAACTTAAAAAATATAATGAAGTCCAGTTTTTATTAATTAAAAGCCAGGATAAAATACTTGGTAATAAGCAAGAAATTTCAAGATCTATAGAAAAAACTTTAAACTGTTAAAGAGAGGATGTAAGATTTTTAATAAATTGACTTATTCTGTGGGAAGGAAGAGAGAGCAGTTATCCCAAAATCAATCTACACGTTTATGAGATTTCAGTAAAAATATCAACCAGTAGTTTTTGGAACTAAACTAACATCCCAAACTTGATAGGGAAAGTTTTAAAAGAATTATCACAATAGCCCTACCTAATGTTAAAATATGAAGTCACAGTTACTGGGACACCTGGATGGCTCAGTTGGTTAAGTGTCCGACTCCTGATTTCTGCTCGGGTCGTGATCTCAGAGTCATGGGACCAAGCCCCACATCCATCTTCACGCTCAGTGCAGAGTCTGCTTGTCCCTCTCCCTCTGCTCCTCCCCCTGCTCACTCTGTCTCTCAAATAAAATCTTAAAATCACAGTTATTGAAGCTGAGTACTATAGCTTTAATAGGTCAATTAAAGTATAAAAAATAAACAGTTCCATATGGAAGCTTAGTACATGATAAAGGAGACTTTTTCCTTGTAACCTAGAGGGAAAATATGGATTATTCAATAGAGTTCAGAAAACTCAGGGGGAGTTGGAAATAATATATATCCCTAACTCACATCTTACATGAAAATTTATTCTTGGTGGCTCAAGTATATCTACAGAGAATTTTAATCTGTAAACTGTAAAATACCTCTGTGGAAGGCAATGTGGCAGTATTCATCAAAATTCAAAACAAAATTTAAAAGGCATTTCACTACTGAGAATTTATCCTTCATGAACCTCCCCCAAAATAAGAGTATTCATCATAGCAATATTTGTGATATTTAAAGATGGGAAGATCTCTTAGTGTTCATTTTATTTTATTTGTTTTTTTTTTAAAGATTTTATTTATTTATTTATTTGACAGAGATCACAAGTAGGCAGAGAGGCAGGCAGAGAGAGAGAGGAGGAAGCAGAGAGTCTGAGCAGAGAGTCTGACGCGGGGCTCAATCCCAGGACCCTGGGATCATGACCTGAGCCAAAGGCAGAGGCTTTAACCCACCCACTGAGCCACCCAGGTGCCCCTTGAGTGTTCATTTTAAAAGAGTTTTTAAAATTCCCTTATTTTGGGTGCTTGGGTGGCTCAGTGGGTTAAAGCCTCTGCCTTCGGCTTGGGTCATGATCCCACGGTCCTGGGATGGAGCCCCACTTTGGGCTCTCTGCTCGGCAGAGAGCCTGCTTCCCCTTCTCTCTCTCTGCCTGCCTTTCTGCCTACTTGTGATCTCTGTGTGTGTGTGTGTATGTGTGTGTCAAATAAAATCTTTTTTAAAAATTGCCTTATTTCAATAAAGTAGAATACTAAGCAAGTGTCAGAATACCCTAGGATGCTGCTATTTGAGTGAAAATAGTGGGGGATGTATATATGTGTCTTTTTTTTTTTTAATCTGTAATCTATCTCCCAAAGGATATATCATAAGTGCGTAACAGTGATTACATAAAGAAGGAAACCAAAAGAATATAGGAGAAGTGGATTCATTTTCACTTTTCACCCTTTTGTACATTTTCTTATATTTTATACCATGTATTACCTACTCAAATCATTATAAAATAATGTTTAGGGGAAATGCAAAATAAAGTAAATATGGAAAAAGGAAGCTTTTGCTTAAGTAGTAGGAATGCTTTTATAATCAGATAGAACCTGGTTCAAATTCTAACCATGCCACTTGCTAAAAGTCTAACCTCAAATTATTTCTTCTTTCTAAATGTCAGTTTCCTTGTTTATACCATATGAACAAAGAGAGCCTATTAGACATGGTTGAAGTGAAGATTAAATGAGATTTCTAAAAAACTAAGTGCAGTGTCAGGTAAATGTGAAGGGCCCAATATAAATTATGGTTATTGTTACTATTTTGTCATTTAATCCTCAAAACTTTTTGTGAAAAAAGAAGAAAGCCTGTTGTTTTGGTTGCCTCACCCCATTTTACAAGTGAGGGAAGTGGGGTTTCAGTCAGTAATTTCATATCTCATTTTCTTCCATTCATATCTGGATTCAGAAAGAAAAATATTGTGACATGTAAGCTCCTAATTTGAGGCAGCAATTCCAGTAAAGTTTGTTGTCTAGACAAAATGGGTTACAAACCCTAGCTTTTCAAGAATTGATTATTACACATTGACCATAATATTGTTCTTCCCACTGACAACCATCTTATTATTCAGTAAAAGGTAATGTATGAGAGTGTGTGTAAAACAGCCATAACTCTAGACAACCACTCATGAGGCTAGTTTAAGAGTGCTCAGTCCTATTCAATCCACTATAATTAAGAGTGTTAGGTGGTGGTGGTGGTGGTATTTTTTTTTTTTAATAAACCAAGGATAAATGTGATAGAGTAACATTCCACTCTCCATTTCTTGGTTCCAGGGCACTACTGTATTGCATTACTGTCTTTAGTTTTTTTCAATGGCAAGGAGTTTCCCAATCCAGAGAAGTTTGATCCAGGACACTTTTTGGATAAAAATAGCAGCTTCAGGTAAATAGAATACTTTGTGCCTTTTTTCCATGGCAAATACAAATAAATCCACCCAAGTCATACACATGCACATTCTGGACAGTTTTTAGCTTCGCTGAATTTATGGTATAACTCAGTAATCTACTGGTGATAGCAAAGTCAATCAAATCAAATTGTTATAACTCTCCAAATCTGGATGAAACCATTTAAGTATGTACACCAGTAAGATCAGATAGGTCCTCCAGGAACTATTTTGTTGTTTGGTAATTGAGTACAATGCAGGTTTTTAAAGAAACCAAAGAAGGGCAATCCAAATCAGGTATCATGTATTACCAGATGACAAAGGAATTTGCTTTTGCCAACTTTTGTTGATCTCCCCTTTGTAATACAGACTTCTAAAACAAAATGTACAAGTTCTTTTCTTTTTTGTAAACTATTAATCATTATTAATTTTCTGATTCCTAGAGCCAGGGACCATCAAAAAGACCTTGGCCATTTTATCTTCTTTCTTCCCCTCTGAACTTGAGAGCCCCATATACCCTTGCCTCTGTGCAGGAGCTGGTTGGCTCCCAGTTACTGTTTTCCATAAGTTCATAAAAATAATTTAGGATTGGTCAGTACACTTTCTTTTTCCTTGTTATCTAATCATTTGATTTTATTTGATTTGTATTTTTAAAAGTAATGGTTGATATGTTTTGCTTCTAATTACAATGATAATAGGTGTTTAACATAAAAAGTGGAAAATGAAAAAAGCAAAATAAATAAACACCCTACAGAGATAATCACTGTCAATATTTTACTGTATATACTAGGTGCTCTCGGTCCTTCCCATCACTCTTTTCTCTCCAACCGCCAGCCAGCCCTTCTCTGTGGCACTGCCACCTGCAAGTTGGGTTGAGACCCAGCAGCAGGAGCAGGAAGAGCCAGCACTGGGAGCTGGATGTGGTCTGGGAATCCATGCCCTAGTGTTACGGAGGTGGCAAGAAGAAAGTCAACTACTATGATGGTGATACTGGAAATTATTATTATGGACAGGATCAGCCCATGAAACCTCAGAATCCTCATGGCTCTGTAACTTGCTGCTAAGTTATGGTTTATATAAAAAAATGGAAATATACAGTCCCCATAAAACCACTGGTGAAGAAATGGCAAAATACCACAGTGATGAATACATCAAATGTTTATATTCAATAAGACCAGATAACATGTCTGAATATGTAAGCAGATGCAGAAGTTTAGTGTTGGAGATAATTGTCCAGAGTTCAATGGACTAAGTTTTGTCAGCCCTCAGCTGGTGCTTGGGGCTGTGAAGTTAAACCAACAACAAACCAACATGGCTGTTACCTGGGCTGGAGGAAATTCATCATACTAAGAAATCAGAAGAATTGGGATTCTGTTGTGTTAATGATATTGTACTTGCCATCCTTGAGTTACTGAAGTATCATCAAAGAGTCTTATGTATTATCACTGATATTCATCATGGTGATGGTGCTCAAGAAACTTTTTATGCAACAGATTGTGTAATGACTATTATTCCATAAATATAGGGAATACTTACCTGGAAGAGGAGACATGAGGGATATCGGTACAGAATAGTCTGTATTCTGCTGTCAACTTTCCAATGAGAGATGGTATAAATGATGAGTCAGGGAAGTTATGTAAGCCTATTATCCTGAAAGTGATGGAAATACATCAACCTAGTGCTGTGGTGTCACAGTGTGGTGCAGACTCATTATTTGGTGATAGACTTGGTTGCTTCAGTTTGACAGTCAAAGGTCATGCCAAATGTGTGGAAGTGGTAAAAACTTTCGATAGGCCAATACTGATTCTTGGAGGTGGATAGACAATCTGTAATGTTGCTCGATATTGGACATATAAGACTACAGTTGCCTTCAATTGTGAGGTTCCCAGTGAATTGCCATATAATGATTACTTTGAGTATTTTGGGGCAGACTGCAAACTGTATATTAGTCCTTCAAACATGACAAGCCAGAACACTATGGAATATATGGAAAAAATAAAACAGCATTTATTTGAAAATTTACACATGCTACCTCATTCACCTGGCATCCAGATGCAAGCTATTCTGGAAGATGCTATTCATGAAGACAGTGGAGATAAAGATGGACAAGAATCAGACAAGAGAATTTCTATTTGAATATCAGATAAAGAGAGAGCTTGTGATGAGGGATTCTCAGATTCTGAGGATGAAGGAAAGGAGGTCATAGAAATGTGACTATCATAAGGAAAGAGCAAAGAAAACTAGAACCAAAGAAGACAAGAAGGAAACTGAGGGGAAAAAAAAAAAAAGTAGATGTTAAGGAAGAAGGAAAAGAGTGGTGAAAAAACAGATACCAAAAGAGCCAAATCAGAACAGCTCAGCAACCTTTGAATTTGAGAGTCTCCCCATTTCAGAAGCCATAAAAAGGAGAGAAAATATTGGGGAGAAAGTTTTTTTCCTTTTGAAGTCTCCTGGATTCATTTTATACTAGTTTGGCATGGACGGTGTTTATTTTCAAAATGGCTTTGGTTTTTCTTGGCAAATTTTTTGGTGACTTTTCTAATTATAATGAAAAATTTCTCTTCTCCATCATGCTTTATGTAATAGTATTTAAAAATTGATGTTAGTTTGTCAAACAATGATCTACTAAAGAAGTAAATGGACTTTCTGAGCTGATTTTTCCATGTTTTATAATTTTCTTTATTAAAAAATTTGTAGTTGAGAAAAAAAACAAAATACAAACTACAAAACTATAGTAATTAACAATGTGTGACACTGGTGTATAAATAGACATATAGATTGAAGATCCAGAAATAAAACTTCACACTTATGGTCAATTGATTTTCAACAAGGGTATCAAGGCAATAGGGAAAGAATAGTCTTTTCCACAAATGGAGCTGGGACAACTGGATATTCACATGCAAAAGAATGAAGTTGGACCTCTTCCTTAAACCATACACAAAAATTAACTCCAAGTGGCTCATAGACCTAAATGTGAGAGTTAAAACTATAAAACTCTTAGAAGAAGCATAGTAGTAAATCTTCATGACCTCGAGTTATGTAGTAGGTTCTTGAAATGACACCAAGAGCACAAGTAACAACAACCAAAAAAAAAAAAAAAGGATAAGTTGGACTTTATCAAAATTTTAAACTTTTGTGCTTTAAAGGACAACATTAAAAAAGTAAAGAGACAACCCACAGAATGGGAAAAGGTATTTGCAAATCATATACAGTATGGGACTTGTACCCAGAATTTATAAAGAACTCTGGTAACTTGGTAATAAAAAGACAACCCAATTTAAAAATGGGCAAAGGGCTTGAATAGATATTTCTCCAAAGAAGATATACAAATGGCCAATAAACAAATGAAAGGTTTCTCAAGATCGTTAGTTACCAGAGAAATGCAAATGAAAGCCACAATGAGATACCACTTCACACCCACTTGGAAGACTAAAATAAAGACAGGTAAGAACAGGTACTTACAAAAAGAGGGAGAAGTTAGAATCTTCATAAATTTCTGCTAGGAATGTAAAATGGGGCAGCAGTTTGGAAAACAGTTTGGCAGTTCCTCAAAGTGCTAAGCATAGAATTACCATATGACCAACAATTTCACTCCAAGGTGTATACCCAGGACAAATAAAACATGTCGACACAAGAACTTGTACCAGAGTATTCATAATAGCATTATTCATAGTAAACAAAAAGTGGAAGCTACCAAAATGTTTATCTACTGATGAATGGATAAACAAAATGTGGAAGAGCCATACAATGGGATATTATCTGACCATTAAGAGGGAATGAAGTACAGATACATGCTACAATGTGGATGAACCTCAAAAACATTATTCTAAATGAAAGAAGCCAGACACAAAAGATCACATATTGTATGATTCCATTTATATGAAATGTCCATAACAGGCACATCTATAGAGACAGAAAGTGGATTCATGATTGTTTAGGGCTAGAAAGTGATGGCAAATGAGCACACTATTTTCTCTGGGTGGTAGGAAGGGGGCTGATGAAAATATTCTAAAATCAGATTGTAGTGATGACTGTACAACTCATTTTCTAAAAACCACTGAACTGTACACTTAAATGGGTGAATTTTATAGTATGTGAATTATATCTTAATAAAATCTCTTTTATAAAAAAAGAACATATATATATACAATGCAAAATAATTTGCACAGGTTGTCCTGATAAAATAGAAGTATGACAACTAGTAAGTACTTCATGGCTTATAGGTAATCTTCTAAACCCCACCTTAGGGCATGCAGTGTCAAGACTCAGGTTCCAAAAAGCATGCTGGAATATCAGAAGTATGGAATTGGAACAGACCAGTAAGGAGAAAGGAAAAGCCCCAGTCTTAGGCACAACCAGAACTGGAAGGAATTGGGCCACTTTGGGGGAGTCAACAGTTCAATCTAGAGTTTCCAAGAGGGGTTGGTGAACTTTGGCTGGACTGAGGTTGATGTTGATATAAGAGGAGGATTTGATACCAGGCATAGGTCCTGTCAGGTAAACAGTAGGTAATTCTACAGATTTGCAATCACAATGAGAAAGATTTAGGGGAAAATACCTTTGGTCTCAGTGAGGTCAAAGTTTAAGTCTCCAGACCTTTACATAAGTGGTACCAACATTATATTCAGGTAGTCAGTTCTAGTTCTGATTTTTTCATGGACTAGACTGGACTCAACTTCATATTCGTGGTTGTTTAGGATGAAATAGGATGAAATAACCCTCATGAATTTCCATTCTCAGGGCTCTTAAAAGCCAAACTCAAGAAGCTTGTTCAAGACTCTCTTTCCTATCTGTCTGTTACTTTCTAATATGGAGGGATAGGTTTGATCTTCAGGGATGATCCAGTTGCTCAAATCGAAAAAATTTTCCTCCCGCCTTAGATAACAATTATTTTTATCTTTAGGGTTAGTGCTTGCTTCAGGAGGGAACATAGAATAGAACAAAGCTAACAGATTTTAATCTGATCATTTGTGACATATGCTAGCTATGTGACTTAGGGCAGGACCAGACTTTCTCGATCTTCATCTGAAAAGTAAAATTAATAACTCTTACTTTCCAAGTTTAGGAGGTCGAGGATGAGTGAAATGTGTATATTTTCCCTGATAATTAGAGCTAATAAGTGATGGTTTTTTACACTCAAGTCTCTGAAAATTCTCCCACAGCCAATGCAAATTTAAGTTTTTAGATATTCTTTGTGAGCCATTCATTGCTTTTTCCCACTCTGCTTCCTGGATTAATGTATGAAATTCCAGGCTTAGGCACTATTCAATCAATTAATATTTGTTATTCTATTTCTCTGGTATAATAGTGACGCTGGATTTCTCTTATTATAATATTGTATTTCTCTGAATTTAAATACTTTTCAGTTTCAGAGACACTAAACTATGAACTAAGAGCACCTTAAAATCAATAAAATACAGTTGCCCCCTACTACATTTGGACCCATGGTCCGTTACTGGTCCAGTTAGCAGGCTGCTGAAAGTCTGACATACGTTAATCCCTTCATCCCAGATAACCAGGTCACTTAGAGTCAGCCTCCTCTTTGTCAGTTAACCTGCCTGATGCCCTTATACCTGATATGATGTCGTATCAGTAAACACACATTACATTAGTTTTTTTCAAACTCAGAACCACTTTACTCCAACATGGAGGATTACACAGGTACAGGCTATTGACAAATTAGGCAATACTGGTACACACAACAGATTCAGAGTCCATGCTATGCCTGCTTTCCACTGGCTGGAGAGCAGTCTGAGTCAACATGTCACTGAACCAATGATTGTCCTATTGGAAGTAGGGTTAGTGGGGGCATATGGAAGAGCCTGGGTTTCTGGAATTCCACTTAGTCATTTCCTGCCCTGTTCTAAAGTCAACAAAATGTAAATGCAGAGGAGAGAGTTCATTATTAGTTACTGCTTTTCAACATTTGTTTAATTCTGTTATACAATTCAGGATAGGTGTGGGACTGGGAATCCAGAAACGAGATATTATCCCTGGACTTAAGGGAGGACAAACAAATAAGTTAACAATTATGGCATCACGTTATGTTTGTAGAGAAGTATGTACAGGGTTTATGGAAACAAGAGGGAAGGCCACTGAAATCAGACCAGGGGTAAAGGAAAGGAGAGGATTAGAGAAAATGATGCCTAAACTTAGTTTTGAAACACAAATAGGAGCCAGCTTCCAGATAGAGAGAGGGGAGATCTCAACCTCTTTTCTGTTGGTGTATTTTAACATAATTTTTAAAGACTGGGGGCAATACCGTGGAGGCTTTTGAAAGATTGTGGGTTGCTTGGTATGACTAGCAGGAAGGAGAGGTCATTTGGGGAAGAGAGGCGATCTGCTGTGGCACAGGCTGTAAACACCAGGCTTTGGAGGGCCTTGTTGCCTGGCAAAGAGGCTTAAACTTAACTGAGGAGAGTAGAGAACCAATAAAGGATCTGAACAATGACGGGAGCAGGAGATTTGGTGTGGTTTGCACTGAAGAAAAATGACACTGGCTGCTGTGTGACATGTGCAGCCGGAGGGATTTGAATCCCAGGGCAGGAAGGCAGATGCAGTCCAGGATGAATGAGAACAGAGCTGAGACGGTGGCAGTGGAGGTGAAGAGCAAGGGCAGTGGTGAGGACCATCAAGAAAGAGAATGGAGAGGCCTTAGTGAGTGAGTACATTTGGGAAGTGGGTGAGAAGGGAGCATTCAGAACGGCTCCCTTGTTTTTGACTTGGGCAACAGGTGGTGCCATTTCCCAAGAAAAGCGGCTAAGGGAGAAGAGAAGCTGTGTTTAGATTCAAAGGGGTTGCATTTGAGGTCCCTGAGGAATAGGCAAAAGGAAGAAAGCATTCTAAGGAAGGCAGCAAGAAATTAGAAAATACAGCTAATATATACATAGCACTCTACAGTTTATACAGAACTTTTATTGAAAAGTGAGACCCAATGAGCAGACTGTATGTGTGTGGGGTGGGAAGTGAGGTGGGAGGGGAGGGTATCTGGAGAACAGCTGTTCTCTAGAGAGCACTGAAAGTCCAACACTGGGGACGGGGCTGGATTCAAAAAGTAGAGGAAACACCCGGAGGACTTTAGCTTCTACAAAACCCCAGAAGGGCTGCATTTAGGAAAAAAGGGATTCAAGAGTACTTATTCTGAAAAACTGGAGTTAAAAATGTAGGAAAGGGGCATTTTGAATTCACTTCCAACTTTTGAAACCAGCTGAAAGCAAAATAAAAGAGAAAAAAGGTAAAAACACCTTTCCCTTTCGGTAAACAAGGAAAATGTTATAAAACAAAATTGTAAAGAATGACTGCCAAATGAAATTAACTTTGATCTAAAATATGTGAGCACACAAAGCCAACACATTCTTTCATAGACTCTGGAAAAGAGACTAATTTACCTAAAATTAAGTGTCATGTTCCTGGAAAGTGCATCCAGTGACTCTCTGTGAGTAGACTGACAGGGTCTAAGGTCTGACTAAGGTGTGTCAGAGATGATCAGTGTTCTGCAGTCTCTATCCTCTCTTTTTATTGGAATAGAACCTCTGATTTTTCGCTGGGCTCATGGCTGTCTGGGGTAAACACTACATTTACCAGCTTCCCTTGCGTATAGGTACAACCATGTGACTTCCTTCTAGCCTATGAGATGGAAGTGGAAGCCATGTGTAAAACAGGGAAGTTTGCCTTTGTTTTTATTTTTTTTTCAGCAGCTTTATTAAGATATAATCCATATACCACATACAAATGGAATCATGTAAGATGTAGGTTTTCATTCAGCATAGTGTTTCAAAGGTTCATCCATGTTATAGCATTTATTAGTACTTAATTATTTTTATTGCTGAATATGTGTACACCACATTCCATTTATCTGTTTCCACCAGCAGTGTGTGAGGGTGGGAAGTTTGCTTTTCAAGGAAGAAGGTGAGTTCCTTCCTGGTGGCTGGAATGTGAACATCATGGTGGCGCTGGGACATCTGTCCACACATAAGATGCATTTCTGTGAAGTAAGATTGCTAGAGCAACAAATAAAAAGGGGCCTAGGCCATTTGATGATCACAGTGGTCTTCAATGGCTTGCTTCCAAACTCCACTCACTTGAGAAAGAAGTCTAAAGCTACAATCTGTCAGCATTTTCTATCTGATCTTAATGGGTATAGGGAGTTGAGGGGCAGAGACACTCCTGGAAAATCAGAATATAAAGAAAAGCCATTCAGGAAGGCAGAATATCAGGGAGGTGACTGAAGGAAGAACTCAGGAAGAAAAATAAGAGAGAAAAATAAAGCCATCACGAAGAGCTCAGCACAGCCTCGAAGTACCAAGAGTGCATGGCTTTTTTGAGGACTCTATTGTCAAAAATGGTAGAATAGACAAGACACCAAAAACCTTGATTTTATGGCAGTCTTGAGTAGTAAACAAAAGTTACTGTGAAAACCAGACAAATGCACTTTAGTTATCGACCTAATACCATGGAAAAAAGAACTTTTTTCATGTTTAAATTACATTTCTGTTGAGGTCTTTTTTCAATCTCTACAAATTTGCTCTTTAATATGTAATGATGGGAAACAATAAAATTATTTTTTTTTCCTGAAAGAAAACCAAGGGAGGAGGAAGGGAGGAAGAGAAGCCACAGTTTTTAAACAATGATGATAAACATTGTACCATTTTAAAACTAAAAGACAGCTCAACACTTGTGAGAATTGAACACAGAACTGAATATAAATCTTATAGCATCAAGTAATGTGACTAACATAATCTGGAGCCACTGGACTGCAAAGAAGCTTTTAGAAGAAAGGAGAGCTCACTTCATGCTATCTTCCTGTCTAACACTCTTGGAATAAAATCTGAACTGCTTTCCATATGAACAAGTTGTATGCCACCTCCCTACTCTCCTCTCAGATGTGTGTGGCCTCTTTGGTCTCTAAGCTCCTGCACTTTTTCTCCAGTGTCCAAAACTGTCAGCAGGTACTGCGTCTGCCTGGATTGCTTGCTCTCTGTTCCCAGAGATTCCCCTGACTCCTTTAATGATACAAAGCTCAAATAAATTTGTCACTTGCACAAGACAGGCCATCTCTGACCCCCAATCCAAATCAGCCACCCCAACACACCCTAGCCTGCCTTGGGCCAGTCTCTATCACCACATACTGTTTTATTTTCTTCATAAATAAAACCTGAAAATGTCTCAGTCATTAAGTATTCACTGTTTATTTTATGCCCACTACACCACCTCCCCCCATAGACCATGAGAGTGGGATCTTGCCTGTCTTACTCTCTAGCCCCACACCAGACCTTGACATGAAGTGTTCAATATATTTTTGTTAAGTGAATAAATGAACGAACGAAAAGATCTATCACAGCATGGATTAAATTGTTACCACCTAAAAGTGAAGTATGTGGTTGAAAAACCTAACAGCGTTAACAATCACCATCCCTTAATGATTTCCATACTTTTCTTTTTCTTTAGAGCCATTATTTGGCACCTATTATTTCATCTTATGAAGGACATTTTTTGAAAGGTAAGCAATTCCTTTGGCTTTATTTCGACTTGGTTTGTTGTTGTTGTTGTTGTTGTTGTTGTTGTTGTTAAGTATAAGAAATATTCAGGGCACCTAAGTGGCTCAGTCATTAAGTATCTGCCTTCAGCTCAGGTCATGAACCCTGCATCGGGCTCCTTGCTCCATGGGAAGACTGCTTCTTCTTCTCCCACTCTAGGTAGCTTATGCGTCTCTCTCTGTCAAATAAATAAATAAGATCTTAAAAAAAGGAAATATTCAAGATAGTCATTTTTATTTTTAAAAGCATAAAGGCTATAATACCTTTTTTGTAAAATTATCTATCCTTCTATTTGAAAATTCATTTAACAAACGTTTATGGACCACCTAGTATGTGCTAAGCATCATTCTAAGCATTGAGGGAAAGCAGGGAAACAAGACAGTAATCCTGACTTCACGCAACTTACACCTTAGTAGTAGATACAACAAACAAAAACAAACAAAAAAAGGAACAACTAATTGCATAATATGCCTTTAGGTAATGAAGGTATTACAAAGAAGAATCAAGTAAAGGGATAGAGAATAGAAAGGGATGGCAACCAGGGGCTAGTTTAGGTAGGTAGGAAGATCAGGGCCAGCTTCTCTAAAGTGGTGGTATTTGAGCATGAACTTAAATGATGTAAAGGGAGAAGCCACACAAAGATGTAGGAGAAGAGAATTCCAGGCACAGGAAACAGCAAGTATAAAGGCCTTGGGGGAGAAATAAGCTTAGTACATCCAAGGACTATAAAGGACATTGTTACTGTTGCTGACTAGGCATGTATGAATTTTTTATGTTAAGTAAAACAGTGGGAAGTCACTGAACTGTTTTGAGTTGGAAAGTAATTCAAAACTCTGGCTATGGTATAGTTAATAAAACTAGTGGGCCAAAAATAGAAACAAGAAGAATATTCAAGGACGCTATTGTCATTATTCAAGCAAGAAATACATGGTTGCCTAGCCTAAGATGATTGTGGTCAAGGTGAGAGAAGTAGTTTCCAGATGTATTTCAAAACAGAATCCATATAACTTGGTGACATGAGGAGTGAGATAAAAAGAGGGATTATGGGGGCGCCTGGGTGGCTCAGTCGGTTGGGTCACTGCCTTCGGCTCAGGTCCTGGTCTCTGGATCCTGGGATTGAGTTCCACATCGGGCTCCTTGCTCGGTGGGTGGCCTGCTTCCTCTCTGCCTGCCTCTTTGCCTGCTTGTGTGCTGTCTCTCTCTCTGTCAAATAAATAAATAAATAGAATCTTAAAAAAAAAAAAAAGAGGGATTATGGATGAGTCCTAGGCTTTGGCTTGAGAAATGGGGTCAATTGTAGTAATATTTGCCAGTCTGAGGAAGCAGAGGAGGGAAGGAGCAGAATTTTGAGTCATCCCAATAGTGTTTACCAACAGTGGTTATTCCTAGATGATTTCTAGCATCTTATTTTTATCCTTATTCTTTTCTATGTTGTCTACATCTTTATAACAAGTATATTTCCTTTTTACATAAGCATATAAAGTCATTTTAAAAGAAAATTCTTTTCAAGGACCCTTAAGAACAGGAAGCCAAATTGGAGGCTGTTTCATAACGTAACCAGGCCAATGTGATAGTTCTGGCACTGTGGAAATCTTCGGAGACAGAAAGCTAATTTAATCTCCAGATTTGCCAAACATAAGTTATATGATCTGGGAAAATCATTTAAATTCTAAGGGTTCTCATATATGTAAATGGGATATAATGGTCCCCCAAGAAAGACTCAGATAAAGATCAGATGGGGTTATGTAAGAGCTTTGAATCATTCCATCATTCACTCACTCAGCAAGTATTTATGGGAAACCTACTACATCCAGACCCTGTTCTGGTTGGTAGAGACACATCAGAAAATAAAAGAGATCAATTCTCTACCCATGAGGTATTTCTATTCTTACAGGGAGAGAAGACAATAAATAGACAAATATACAGTATGTCAGATGTTAGTAAGTGCTTTGGAGAAATATTAAGCAGGGCAAGATGAAAGGGAGCGCTGTGGGAAAGGACTGGTTTCTCCTCATCCAGTTAATCCACCATCATTTGGTGGCATTTGTGGACACAGTCCGCATCTGTAAGGTTCTGCTCTGGCTTCAGAGACTGGAGAGGGTGGGTGCTATTTGGCAGAAATGCCTAGTAGAAATCCTAGTGGAGATGGGAAGTGGGCAGTTGGAAATAAAGTTCTGGAGTTCAGAGAAGTAGGAGCAAGAGACCTAAATGTGAGAATCATTGGGATTTGTGGATGAGATCATATATCCCATACACATATTGGGATTTGTGGATGAGATCATCTGGGGGTAAGCACAGGTAAGGAGAAATAATCCAGGAACAGACCCTAGCAGATTCCATGTGATTGGGATGAAAAGGAAATAAGAGGCTCTTCCCTCTCAAAAACATCCCAAACACTCCACCGTTTCTCTGGGGTCACCATCTGCTCTTTCAGATCTCAGATCTTAGTTCATGCATTTCTTCTTCCTTCATTCTTTAGTTTATCTAACACATTGTCCAGGGATCACATGGTGAACAGTAAGATAAGTTAGTCTTGGCCTTTACTGAGTTTGCCTTCTACTGGGGGAGATAGCTAATAAATAAATAAACAAGAAAAGAAATAAGCAAGATAATTACAGACTGAGAAGTGAAATACTCTGACTAAAATAGACAGGAGATTAAAACCAAGCATAACCGGGGAGCCCTGTTAGGTTGAGATGATCAGGGGAAGGTCCCCAGATGAAAAGCCTCAAGAAGAACATTCCAGCAAGGAGAATTGGAAGGGGCTTGGTCTCTCCTGAGGATTGCCTTCCCTTATTCTTCACACCCGGCCAGGTTTTCTTCACCTTGCTCACTCATAACACTTAAAATCCAAACCTCTGTGGGGCACCCAAACCTCTGTGGGGCACGTGGGTGGCTTAGTGGGTTAAAGCCTCTGCCTTTGGCTCAGGTCATGATCCCAGGGTCTTGGGATCGAGCCCCACGTCGGGCTCTCTGCTCAGTGGAGAGCTTGCTTCCCCCCCGCCCCCTGCCTGCCTCTCTGCCTGCTTGTGATCTCTATCTGTCAAATGGATAAATTTTTTTTTTAAATCTTAAAAAAAAAATCCAAATCTCCGAGAGTAGTTGCTGATGTGAATGGAGCTGGACGTGTGATTCATTTATAGGCCCAGCCCACTAATATTTATTTAGCAGGGTTAAATGATGAGATTGCTCTGCAGAAACTCAGAGTTACTGCTGCATGTTAGAAAATTGAAAACTAAGATAACTGGAAGTGTGGGTTGGGAAATCATAATCTTCCCCTTCTCTCTCTCTCTCCTCCCACTCTCCACTCCCTCTCTCCTTTGTCTAGGGTCTAGGGAGGAGTGACAGAAGGAAGAAGGATGACTGCTCCCCACCTCCTTACTTGATGTGAATATCCTTCTACCTCCTCCCGCTCCTTTGTAAGTTTTCATGTACTCCTTTCTTTGCTCACATTTCCCTGGTGGGAACTTACTTCTGCTACATATCTATAACCACTGGAACTGGCTAAGTAGAATGTTGGGCTCACTGCCAGGGGGTTGTGGAGTCCAGGCCCTCCCCGACTACTTAGTTATGTGACTCTGGGCAAATCCCTCCTCTGAAATGGGAATTATTGCACCCGTCTCCCCAGGCTCTATGGGGAATAAGTAAGGAATGAGTTGGTACCCTGTAGGGCAATGGAGAATTGTGAAATATTGGAGACTTCTTGGTCCAGATGGGGGTGGCTTTGAGGATACCGAGAACCCAGAAAGAAGGAAATTCCCCAAATTCACCCTCCTTCTCACAACTCATCACTGTGGCTCTGACCCTCCTGCCTTCTTCTTTTACCTGGGTAATTCCACCGTCTCAAGATTAGCTGATAAACAACCTGAATTCCATCTGTAAACTTCATTGGGCCTTGCCATGTAACATCACATACAGGTCCCAGGAATTCGGATGTGGACATCTTTGGGGGCCATTATTACAACTACCTCAGAGGGAGAAAGGACCCTCTGATCTACTTCACCTCCCACATGCTGTCGCTGACCCTCCCAAGCTAAGTTACATGACTCTGCTTAGTGGTCCCAAGTGCTTACACCCACCAATTTCCCCCCAGTGTTGTGCTTGCTCATTTGTAGTTTTCAAGATAGAGACTGCCTTTTTTGCTCTTGACTGTCACTTCACCAGAATGTAAGCACCCCATGGACAGGAGCCTTTGTTGGTTTTATTCTAGATCAAAAATAATAATAGTAGGGGTGCCTGGGTGGCTCAATGGGTTAAAGCCTCTGCCTTCGGCTCAGGTCATGATCCCAGGGTCCTGGGATCAAACCCTGTGTCAGGCCCTCTGCTTAGCGGGGAGCCTGCTTCCTCCTCTCCCTCTGCCTGCCTCTCTGTCTACTTGTGATCTCTGTCAAATAAATAAAGAAAATCTTAAAAAAAAATAGTAAAGCTGTTAGCATTTAGTAGTAAAGGCCTTATATATATGTTTGTTGAATGAATGAACTATATTGCCATCATCTAGCATGGTCTTTAGCATAGAACAAATGCTTCCTGCTGCTGCTACTGCTATCAATACTGCTAATAATATGTATTGAGCCCTTACGATGTGCCAGGCACTGTGCCAAAGGCCTTGCATGCATCGACTTGGCTGATCCACCCAACTCATGAGAAAGGAACTTTTTCCTCTCCATCCTATACAGAAGGAAACGTAAGTTTAGAGAAGTTAATTAATTAGCCCAGGGTCAAATGGCCTAAGAGGGAGTTGAACTTGTATTTAAAATTATATGCTTGTGCATTATGCTGGGTGAAATAAGTCAGACAGAGAAAGACAAATACTGTAGATCTCACTTATATGTGGAATCTAAAACAGCCAAACTCATAGAAACAGAAAGTAGAATGGTGGTTGCTAGTGGTTGGGGGATGGATGAAATGAGATATTGATCAAAGAATGCAAACTCCCAGCTGTAAGATGAATAAACTTGGGAGATTCAATGTATAGCATGGTGACTATATATTATATACTGTATATTATATGCTTGAAAAGAGAGTTGATCTTAAATCAACTTAGATCTTAAATATTCTCACTACATGCACACACACACACACATAAGGTGAGGTGACAGAAGTGTTAACTGACTCTATTGCAACATATACATATACATATATCAAATACACGTACATATACATATATCAAATCATCCCATTGTAGATCTTAAATGTACACAATATTATATCTCATTAAAGTTGGAAACTTAAGGGGTGCCTGGGTGGCTCGGTGGGTTGAGTCTCTGCCTTTGGCTCGGGTCATGATCTCAGAGTCCTGGGATCAGGCCCCACATCGGGCTCTCTGCTCAGCGGGGAGCCTGCTTCCCCCTCTCTCTCTGCCTGCCTCTCTGCCTACTTGTGATTTCTCTCTGTCCAAGAAATAAATCTTAAAAAAAAAAAGTTGGAAACTTAAATATCACATCCCTCTGACACACAGGCTCCGTCCACTTCTAGTTATTCTGAGAGGCATTGCAAGCCCTCTGGCTTTAGGGCACATGTTCAGGTATCAGAGTGGAATTCCAGGGAAAGAGTATCAACCTCAGCTCTGATATGTAGACGGCATTTCCACTTTACCTCAACCCAAAGTTCAATCAGGCAGGAAGGGTACATCCCTCTCCTAGAGAATGGGGGTCATCTGTTTAGCATGAGTGAGGTCCTCATAATAACCCTAGGCACATTTGCCAGAGAAATAGGAATTCTTCTGCAGAGAAGCAATTTGGGCTTGTCTGAGAGCTGCCAAGCCAAGCCTCCAGTAATCACATTGTTCTAGAAAAAGGGCATAACCTGTGAAACCTTACTAATGCCTTCACAGCCTTCTGTCTTGATTCATGACCTGGGGTGTCAGGATCTCATCAGAATCGCTATGGATTTTAGCAATGGGTGCAAGACAGGAGCCCTATGGTACTAGGAATTTGGTACTTATCTCGGGCCAACCCGCTGGACTACATGTGAGCTAGACTGGCCTATCTAGATAGCGTTCACCCAACATATCTAAGAAGAAATAGTGGTCTTTACTGACAGGTTATATAAGCATAGCATTTCCTTGGGGAAGTTTGCTAGAGATAGAGCAGCAGGATGCAAGAGGGAAAGTCAATATTGGGTTTGTTCGTTCATTCAACAAGTGTGCACCTGTGCCAGGCTCTGAGTTAGAGGCCCACAGCCATCCTAAAGAACAGGAGCAGGGTGTCAGTGGGGCTGCCCTGTATCCTAACACCTAGCACAGTGGATAAGTACATAACAGACAAAGCAATAAGGGTTGGAAAAACAAAGATTGATTATAGTAGCAATTGCAAGGGGGGGTGAGGAAGACCCAGGATTGGGAGCTGGGTTAAGCTACCCAGGGAAAGAGCAGGAGCAAAAGCAGGAAGGCAGGCAATGAGGGTGTGCTTAGAAGACAGTAGGCTGTGTGGTGAG
This sequence comes from Lontra canadensis, assembly GCF_010015895.1. Lineage (NCBI taxonomy): Eukaryota > Metazoa > Chordata > Mammalia > Carnivora > Mustelidae > Lontra > Lontra canadensis. The sequence continues at coordinate 18,014,767 of NW_022630997.1, forward strand.
CCTACACTGGGGTGAGGGACAGGATGGCAAGTCACAGCTGGGCTTGGTAGGAAGAACTTGAAGACCAGGCCGAGACATTTGTACTTTACACTATACTCCATGTGGATCCACTGAAACTTTGTTCTTTGAAAATAGGTGTAACTTATATGCCGTAAAACTTACCCATTTTAAATGTACCACTCAGTGGTGTCTCGAAAACTTACTGAGTTGTGCGATCATCCAGCTTAGGATGATGCAGTTTAGAAATCAACATCTGGTTTAGAATGTTTTCATCACTCCAACAAGATGTCTCATGCCGTTTACAGTGAATCCCCCTTCCCATCCCCCACCCAGGCAATTGCCAGTTTGCTTTCTGTTTCTCTAGGTTTACTTTTTTTTTTTTTTAGATTTTTAAAATTTATTTATTTGACAGACAGAGATCACAAGTAGGCAGAGAGAGAGAGAGAGAGAGAGGAGGAGGAAGCAAGCTCTCTGCTGAGCAGAGAGCCTGATGTGGGGTTCGATCCCAGGATTCTGGGATCATGACCTGAGGCGAAGGCAGAGGCTTTAACCCACTGAGCCACCCAGGCGCCCCTCTGTAGGTTTACTTTTGCAGGACGTTTCATAGAAACAGAGTCACTTAATACGTGGTTTTTCGTGGTGGTTTCTTTCACTTAGCATAGTGTTTTTGGAGCCCATCCATGCAGTAGTATTCAGTTATATGGATATACGACATTTGATTTCTCTATTCACCAGTTGAGGCACATTTGGGTAGTTTCTACTGTTTGGCTATTATGAAGAGGCTGCTATAAACATTCTCATGTTCAAGTCTTTCATCTCTTGGCTAGGTACCCAGAGGGAATTGTTGGATTGTATGGTAAATTTACAGTTAACTTTGGGAGGGGGGCTTTACTTCATTATTTTTATTCCTTTTTGTAGAACAGCTTTATTGAGATATAATTTGTATACCAAAAGATTCACCTGATTTACATATACAATTCACTGAATCTGTAAATTAGTATATTTACAAAGTTGTACAATCTAATCGTAGAGCACTTCTAGCACCTTGAGTCACGACATTTCCACTCCCAGCCCTAGGCTACCTCTTGTTTACTTTACTATATGAATTGGATCATGTAGTATGTGGCCGTTTTTATCCGACTTCTTTCAACGAGCATAATACTTTTAAGGTTCATCCATGTTATGCAATATATCAGTATGTCACTCCTTTTTATTGTCAAATGGTATTTCATTGTATGGACATGCCATATTTTGTTTATCCATTCACCAGTTAATGGACATTTGGGTGTTTCCACGTTTTGTCTATTTTGAATAATACTGCTATGAACATTCATGTATAAGTTTTTGTGTGGATATATGTTTTCATTTCTCTTGGGTAGATACATAGGGGTGAAATTACTGGGTCATGTAATAAGTATATATTTAACCTTTTAGGAAACTGCAAAACTGTTTTCTATAGTAGCTGCAACATTTATTTTCCCATCAGAGGGTTCCAGATTCTCCCTATTCTCATCAACACTTGTTGTTGTACTTTTTGATTGTAACCATTCTAGTGGATGTGAAGTGATGTCTCATTGTGGTTTTGTGCGGTATTTCCTTATGACCAATAATGGTGACCATCTTTAAGTGTGCTTGTTAGCTATTCATATATCCACTTTGGTGAAATATCTATTCAAATCTTTTGCCCACTTTTGAATTGGGTTGCTTGTTTAATTATTGTGTTGTAAGAGTTCTTGATGTGTTCTGGTTATATGATCAGATTTATGGATTGCAGTTGTTTTCTCCCAGGCTGTGGTTCATCTTTTCATTTTCTCAATGGTATCTACTGAAAGATATTTGAGGGGGAAAGGAACGAGACTCTGAGCTGTGCTTCAGAAAGAGTCTGGCGGCTGTGTGTAGGATTGATTGAAACAGAGAGAGACTTCTCATTAATACATCTCCTTAAATTGTAAGATAGGGAATAAGCCCAGGCCAAGTTTCTCAATATTCTCTGGGAATCAAAGGGTTATAAGCAACTATTTATTGAAGCCTGTTTACAGTCCGGTTAATCAGTAAGCCAAAATCAGTGAAACTACCCATTCTGGAGGAGTGCAAAAACCTTTCAAAAGGTTTCCCTGGATGAGGAGAAGCAGAGAGATGGGGGAGGAGAGATGAGTGGCTGTTCTAGAGCTACATAAATAATTTCCAGCTCTAAATGGGACAATTCTGAACTTCCTTGCCAGGTTCTGTCACGCTGGTGTTTACTGGTGGGGAAACCAGGAAGAGCTGGTTCTTGGTCGTTGGATTTTGACTAGTTACTGGGAGAGGTGAAGCCAATTTTAGTGGGTCTCTTTGAAAAAACCCAGCAAGATGTCAGGGCTGCTCTCAGTCTCCTTCCACCTTATCCTCCTCTTCAAGTTTGTTGCCCCAGTGACCTTTCGCCACCACCGCTATGATGATCTTGTGCGGACGCTGTACAGGGTGCACAATGAATGCCCCTACATCACGCGGGTTTACAGCATCGGGCGCAGCGTGAAGGGGAGACACCTCTACGTGCTGGAATTCAGCGACTACCCTGGGATCCACGAGCCTCGTAAGCCCTTAGCGGTTCTTGGGGTAGATGGGGCAGGACCCTTCCCTTACAAAGCCAGTAATTGGGGTGGTTTCTGGGGAAGTCCATAGACCCCTCCACCTATAAATTATCACCTTCCTCCAGCTGAGCTAAGTATTTCCCTACTTAACCCTCACATTGGCCCTGCTTCTGGGGTCCTGCAGCCCCAGTTCAGGCTCTAGTCTGTTCTTCCTTTTGAAGTTCTGTTTGCTCAAGACCTTCATGGTTAAAGGTGAGTCTTCTTCCCTGCTTCCACCGCGTCCCCCTGCCTTCCCTCCTGTTACTCTTCTTTTTTCCATGTTATTATGCTGTCTTTACTTAGTGCTTCAGAATACACAAGCAGAAACAATTAGCTCTTCTCATTCTGCCAGGAAACCTCAAAGGGTTTAGGGATGTCTCTTTGGGGAATGATCCTGGAGAGAGATTGAAGTCTTGGATATTAGTTTTATTCATTGGATTACTTTTTGTTTGTTTCTATTATAAAAGCAATCTGTGTTTAGATTGGAAGTAGAAATTAGATAAAGAAACAAGAACAAAACTCATGCATGATCCACCACTCACAGATGATCATTGTTGAATATAGTGATGCGTATCCTTCCAGATTTTGTGTATGCATGTTTAACAATCCCACATCACGCATTTTTTTATAAAAATGGAATCATACTAGAACTGCTTTTCTCACTTCATTGTCTTTCATAAATAGTACCCATGTCCATAAGTGTGCATCTACATCATATTTTCGGGCTACGTAATATTCCATTGTGTGGTTGTAGGTAACTGTTCATTGACTGATAGACATTTAAGTTGTTTCTAGTTTCTCAGTTCTTTACTTACAGCAATTGTGACATCCAAGTTATGTCAGTTCTTGCTTCAACCTGTCAGCTTCAAATCTCTCTTTCCCTTTCCACTTCCATATCCCCCACACTAGCCAAACACTATCACCACCTGCCTAAAACGCTGCACTAGGCTCCTGACTCTCCTAACCCCTACCTGCCACCACTCTCTAAACCTTCCATTTAGCACACAGATGCCAGAATACTTTCCCCAGATACTGATCTCATCCTCTCACTGCCCTGCTTAGAATCCTTCAGTGACAACCTCACACGCAGTGGATCCTGTCCCTGACAGCTTCAGAATGTTACATGGCCTGTGGGGAGGGTAGGGGTAGTAGAGTGGCAGTAGCTCAAGGAAATCTGTGCCATTAAATGAGGATAAGGACTTTGCTTTGAAGCCACGCTTGCACTGAAAACACCATGCTTTTGGCGGGGGGGGGGGGGGGGGGGAGGGGGTGGGGGGTGGGGGGGGGGGGGGGGGGTTGTTCATTGTGGAAGCTTGTAGGTGCTAGCGGACATCATAGATTAGCCCCTCGCTCCCACACCCTCTTCCACTGCCTAGCATTCCGGGTCTCCTTGAGGCTTTCTCATCCTATTCTAGTCCTCACTAAGCTCTCTTTTCTCTGATGCCCTATCATTTAGCTGTTCTTCCATGCAATCATTCATTATTCATTCCACAAATATTACTGATGATGCGCTATCTGCAAGCCTTTTGTAGGCTCTGAATAGACAACAAACAGAGAATAAAACAAAGACCACTCCCTCTCCCTCGGGGGCCTTAATTCTAGTGGTGTAAGACTGGTAACAAGTGGGTAAGTAAGTAAATGTATATTGAATCAGATGGAAAAAAGTGCTATAGAGAAAAACAACCTTTGAGAGAGAGAGAGAGAGTCTACCAATGCTGGGGAGAGAATTGTTACTGTTTAGGGTAAGTTTCTCCTTTGAGGTGGTTTTGAGCATGTGCTGGAGCGTGCTGAACTAGAGCTGGGGAGGAAAATGTCTGCAGGCAGAGGGAAGAGCAGGAGCTTGCTTGGCATGTGTGAGGAACGGCAAGGAGTCCCCTGTGGCTCCAGCAGAGTGAACAATGGGAAAGCAAGGTCGGAGCAGTATGGTTGGGGGTAGGGCTCCTGGGCAGGAGATCATGTGGTGCCTTCCAAGCCTTTGTGAAGATTTTGGCTTTTAGAGTAAAGTGAGAAGCTGCTGGAGGGTTTTAAGCAGAAAAAATGACATGATCTGGCTTAGAATTTTTTTTAAAAGACCATTCAGAATAGGGATAAATTATAAAAGACAGCTCAGAACGGGACTCAGCAAACTATAGCCTGAGGGCCAGACCCCTGTTTAGGTAAATAAAGTTTCACTGAAACACAGCCATGCCCATTTTCTTTCTTTCTTTCTTTCAAGTAAACTCTACACCAACATGGGGCTTGGACTTATGGCCCCAAGATCAAGAATCACATGTCCTACTGACTGAGCCAGCCAGGACCCCTGCCCATTTGTTTTTGTATTGACTATGTCTGCTGTTGCTGGAAGTGTCGAGTAGCTAGACAGAAACAATACAGCCCACAGTCCCAAAGTATTTACGATTTGGCCCTGCACAGAAAAAGCTTGTTGCCCATTGACTCTGGAGAATAGACTTGATGGGCGGGGCAGATGCAAGCTGTTCTAGAAGATTTCCTGTAACAAACCAGGTTGTCAGCATATGGAGCTTGAACCAAAATGATAGCAGGGGGTGTTATGAGAAGTGGTTTTATTCTGGATAAGTGGAAGGTGGGGACAAAGAATTTCATATCAAGCACCTTTAAGCACAAGACATTATACTGGGCTCTATAGGGCAGTTTATAATTGCAATTTGTCCAAAAGGGCCTCAGGAATCATTGGAAAAGACCCAGTGGAAGCGTACGATTTTCATTTATTCATTAGGGGGAAAGGTCCCTCTGCAAGGTGGGGAAACCTTGGCACTTGAACTCTTTTTCCATCTTCTCTCTTCCTGCGTCTTCTTGCCCTTGCAGTGGAGCCGGAAGTCAAGTACGTGGGAAACATGCACGGCAATGAGGCGCTGGGCCGCGAGCTACTGCTGCAGCTGGCCGAGTTCCTGTGCGAGGAGTTCCGGAACGGGAACCAGCGCATTGTGCGGCTGCTGGAGGGCACGCGTGTGCACATCCTGCCGTCCATGAACCCCGACGGCTACGAGGTGGCCGCCGCCCAGGTACCGAGCCCCGGAGCGGGGCCCTCTGCACAGCAAGGCCCTCTGACCAGTCCTCCAGGTCCCGCTGCCAGTGCCACTGTGTCATCGAGAAAAAGCCGGTGGAACTACAACACAATGTAGAGACCCGGGTTCAACCGTGTGGCAGCCTAGGCAGTGAACATGTGCTCCCTCTGAGCTTCCTTCTCTCCACACCTTTCCCGCTGACCTCCGGGTTTTATTATGAGCATCGAGAGGCAGTGTCTGTGACAATGCTTCCTAAACTGGAAAATACTAAACAGGTGTGAAGGGCTCTTGCAAAACACGCCTCCTTCCCTCGATTTTTAGCTTCGAACCCCACATACTCTTCTCCCTCCCACATCACACTTCCAATTGCGTTTGGGGGGAATAGAACTAGCTTGTCCCAGAATTGTGCGGATGGGGCTAACTCTAGATCCTTCATGCTTTGGGTTGTATTTCTTTTCTTTTTTATTGAGGTATAATTGACATATAATATTAGTTCTTGGTGTGCAACATAGTGATTGGACATTTGTGTACTTTGCTAAGTGAATACCACATTTCTGTATGGCTTTTTCCTCTACTAGTATAGTACTAAGCCTTTAAATTTTTCTAGAATTACATTGTGCAGGGATCTATGAGCTTTTACTTTATTTTCCAACATAAATTCAAAATGTCAGTGTACCTAACTTTAAATCAATGATATCTTTTTTTTTTTTTTTTTTTGTGGCTGTGCATCGGAATCATAGGTGAAGATTTTTTGAAATATAGATTCCTAGCCTTGCCCACACCCCCATCTACTGAACTGGGATTTTTCCAGGGTGAAGCCAGGCATCTGACTTACACAGTAGATATGTTCCTTTAAAAGCTATGTCTAAACTTTGGTTTGTTTGGGCTTTTGGACAAAGGGATGGGGGTTTCTAAATTAAAGAGGCTTTGTTCCCCCAACTTAAAAATGTCTATTGAGACAGTCTTGAATTTTTTTTGCCATTTTTAAGACTAAATTTCATGACTTTAAAAAAAAATTATTATGGTAAGAGCACCCATGATGAGGTCTACCTTCTTAACAAAACTTTAAGTGTACAAGACAGTATTGTTGACTATAGATACAGGTGTTGTCTCTAGTTCTGGTCTCCAGAACTTATCTACCCTCCTCAACCAAAACTTTATGTACCTTCATTAATAACTCCCCATTTCTACCTCCTCCCACCCCCACAGAGGCAACCACCCTCTACTCCCTGATTCTGTGAATCTGACCACTCTGTCCTGTACAAGTGGAACCATGCAGCATCTGTCCTTTTGGTCCATCCCATTTTAAACCTACTTGAGGATAGGGCTGGGGAGGTAAGTAGAAGAAGGGGGAGGGAATGGAGTCAAGATGTTGAATGAAACACAAATTTGCCCCCTGCAATCTCACCACTTCCTGCCAATGCAACTCAACAAATGAGAAAAGAAAGCTTTGTTTCCCCACTGGAAAATCATACAGGTGTACACTAACATCTAGAGACCTGAGTTTCCAAAGTAGCAGGAACATTTGAAAGAGATGGGAGGGGAGACCTCCAGCCTGGTTGCTCTCCTTCTATTGGCCCTTCCCAATAATTGCATTGGGGAAACAAGAATGTCAGACTTGCGTGCGTCTTTTGGAGAATGGGGGGGGTGGGATAAAGTGGGGAAAAAACCCTGACAACCCCCTAAATCCTAGAGCCATCTCCAGGGAGCCAGTCACCTTTACTTACCTACTGTGTACTTGTTCAGAGGGAGCAGATCTTGAACCTGAGCCCAAGAGAGACCCCATCAAAGTTCTCAAACTCCCAGAGCTATCTGCCATACCCAGAGAAAACCTGTCTGCGTGGCTACACAGGGGAGACCCACCTAGCCACCAAACTTTAAAGCTACCTGTAGATAAAACAGAATAACCTCCCCTCTCCCCATCCCACCGACGATTTCCAAATCTTAATCCCTAGAACATATGTCATGTTACATGATGAGGGAGAATTAAGGTTGCTGATGTACTTAAGGTTGCTAATCATCTGACCTTAAAATATCCTGGATTATTTGGATGGGTCCAATGTAATCAATCACAGGAATCCTTCAAATGTGGAAAAGGAAAACCAGAGGTCACAATCAGAGAGATTTGAAGATGTCGTGCTATTGGTCTCTAAGAAGAAAGAAGGGACATGAGCCAAGTAATGTGGGTGGCCTATAGAAGCTGGGAAAAGCTGGAAACAGATTCCCTTAGAGACCTCACAAGGAACACAGCGCTCCTGACACCTTGATTTTAGTCTTGTGAAACCCATTTCAGTCTTCTGACCTCCAAAACTATAAGATAATAACCTGTGTTTTTTAAGCCACTAAGTATGTGGTAATTTGTTACAGAAGGAAACCTAACCTGTTTATGGGAACTTTCTGTTACGGAAACTCCTCATCTGCCAGCCTTATGACCTGGCATGAGTGGTAAATCAACTGATAAGTAAATTAACATAGCTTTTTAATATGAACATTAAGAGCTACATTGATATGAATGTGCAAGTAGTGAAAAACTCCTGGAAATGAGATGAAAATCATTGTCTCATACAAGTGAAAAATCGAACTCCCAATTGAAAAATTACATGAATATTTCCCCTGAACAGAATTAATGTAGGGAACTTAAGGTAACTTAAAGAAATATTATGTTCTCAATGAGATATAAGAATAAAATATGAGAAGAATGCCATGAAAAATAGAGAAATCTAAGAACAAAGAATTTTTTAAAAAATATGAAAGTGGTATTACATCTGTGAGTTGCTGCCCAACATCCATCTGTTCACCCCACTTCCAGGAAAGGCCACCAGTTTGGGCTCTACTCTCCAGTTCACAGGGGTCCAGTGGACACTATTCCCCTTCTCCAATGCCTTACAAAACATTAAATGGAATTTCTGTTTTGTGAGGGCCTTTGAATACATCTCTATTTTACTACTTGATATATCTTAATTATTTACATATGTGTCTATCTCTTTGTATATAATATGAGTTTCTAGAAGGCTGGCATAATGTCTCATTATCTCTTTTCATAGTGTCTTTCAGAGGGCTTTGAGTAGAGAAGCATTTAAGTGAATGTTGGTTGGCTAAAAGGATGAATGAATGAGTGAATACATACCAAATAAATGCTACAATTTGAAGTGTGAGCAGAGAAATGAAGGGATCCAGGAAGTTGATGCTGCTAAGAAGAAAAATAAACAAGGATCCTAAATTTAAAAAATAAAGGGGTTGGGGGTGATTTCCACAGTACAGCTGCTTTGGAAACAGTTTAGCACTTTCTGAAAAAGTTAAATATAGACTTAAAGTATAACCCAGCAGTTCTACTAGTAGGTATCTACCCAAGAGAAGTAAAAACATACATCCATATAAAGACTTGTATGGGAATGCTCATAGCAACGTTTACACAATAGCCAAAAAGTGGAAATAATCCAAATCTCCATGTGCAGGGTCGAATAGTATCCCCCCTTCCCAAATGCATGCCTATCTGGAACCTCTGGCTGTGATCATATTAGGAAATAGGGTCTTTACATATGCAATCAAGTTAAGGTAAAATCATACTGGGATGGGGTGACTAACTCAAACATGACTGGTGTCCTTATAAGAAGAAATCTCTACAGAGACACACCCAGGGGAGAAGACCTGTGAAGATGGGAGTAGAAATTGGAGTGATGAATCTATAGCCAAGGAATGCCAAGGATGGCCACCAGCCACCAGAGGCTGGAAGAGACAAAGAAGGAGCTCCTATGGAGGTTTAGGAGCGTGGGACCCTGCTGACATCTTGATTTCAGACTTCCTGCCGCCAGAACTGTGAGAAGATACATTTTTGTTGTGAAAAGCCATCTAGTTTATGTAATTTGTTACAGCTTACAGCAGCCCTAGGAGCTAGGGATATATGATAATCTATTAACTGGTGAATAGATGAAGTTTAGTAAATCCATAGAATGGAATATTCATCAGCCATAAAAAGGGATAAAGTACTGTTATGTGCTACAACATGGAGAAACCTCAAAACCATTATGCCCAGTGATAAAAGCCAGACACGCAATGTGTTATCTCTCTTACTGAAAAAGGCAAATCTATGGAGAAAGAAAGTGATGTTCTAGGGCTGGACTAAAAATGAAGAATGACTAGATGGGCATAAGGTTTCCTTTCAGGGTGTTAGAAATCTTGATAAGTTACACTGTGCGATGCTCACATGACACTGTCAGCAGAGACTAATAATTCATTGAGTCATACACTTGAAATGGTGTGCAAATCATACCTTTTTTGGTATATAAATTAAATCTCAATAAAACTATTTAAAAAAAAATAGGGGTTCCCATTATCCTGAAACACCTTACTCTTGTTAGAGCCTCTCCTGGGTTCTCTACCGTTAGCGTACAGGGAGACTTGAACCACACCACTGGGTCTTTAGATGAATTAAAGAAGAAAATTCTACATCAGTCGATAGATTAAACTAATGCCCCTCAATACTATGCTACATAGTATTCTTCAACGATAGGATTCAGCCTGAAACCTTCCTTTTTCTCTTCATTTTCCCACTAGGGCGCAGACAGTTCTGGGTATCTGGTTGGCAGGAACAATGCAAATGGAGTGGACCTGAACCGCAACTTCCCGGATCTCAACACCTACATCTACTACAATGAGAAACACGGAGGCCCCAACCACCACTTGCCTCTTCCAGACAACTGGAAAAGTCAGGTAGGAGACGAAATTTGCATGCAGAAGCAGGTAAATAAACATCTGGAATTTCTAGCAACCTTCCTATCAATTAAGCAAGAACTAAGCATCAGTTCAACTCCATGTTAATCTGACCAGAGCAGTAGGAGCGGTTAGCTTCCGTTCTTTGTATCCATTCTCTCCCCACAGCAACCCCAGCAGAACACCCCTCATGGAGCACATGCTGTTTGATGTTAGTGGCCATGGTAGTCAAGGCAAAGCGCTATCCCACAGCTGCATGGTACTTTACACTTGTACAAAATTCTTTCTTAGTCAGCATTTCAAGTGATTGTTCTAACACTGTGCGGTGAATGCATGGAGCGTTCATCCATCCCTGTTTCACAGCTTGCACAGCTAATAAGTGATGGACTCAGGATTAAACACCAGGTCTTCTGACTCGGAAGCCAACGTTCTTTCTCCTGCACCATACTGTCAACAGAGGACTCTAGCATTCTATAGAGTAGTCTCTCTTACATGTGATGCACTGTGTGCACACCAACAATTAGCTATAGAAGGAGGTGCAGGGAGCTCTGAGCTCTCCAACCATGCTACCCCTCTTCAGACCAACCCTCCCTCCCTTTTTCTAAATAGACTTGATTTTTTTTCATCCAACAAGAAGCCACAACTTTACGAATCATAGAAACAGTACAAATTTTAAACCAAGCTATGGTTATTTTTTTGAAACACCAAAAACCAGGTCCTCCGTTTTGCTATGGTTACATGGTTTATTATGTAATAGCATTCCTGCTGTTCGGGTTTGGACTGCGTTTGCTCCTGACACATTTGCTTGTGATGTGACCAATTCTATGTCCTTAACCTCTACACCTGTTTGATCAACCTCTTCCTCTTCACTCTCCTTGAGTACAATTCAAGCCCGTGTGTTTTCTTGAATGTCTGAGATAGCTTCACCTTGAACTTTGAATTTCTCAGCAGATGCTAGTTGCACCTGCTAAGATAAGTCTTCGGTAATAGACTTTATTTTTTTATAGAGCAGTTTTAGATTCACAGCAAAATTGAGGGGAAAGTACAGAGTTCGCATGTACCCCCAGCTTTCCTTGATCAACCTCCCCCATCAGAGTGGTAATTTGTTACAATCAAAGAAGTAGGCTGACTCAACATCATCACCCAAGTCCGTAGTTAACGTTAGTGTTCACTCTTCATGTTGTACATTCTCTGGGTTTTCACGAATGGGTCATGGCCTCTGTCCTCTGCTATAGTTTCATGCTCAATGGTTTCACTGCCTTAAATGCTCTCCTTTCAGCTGTTTTGTTTATCGGGATTCCACATGCGATTTCATTTTGAAAAAGACTCCATCTACTTAATTTTTTAAACCATCAGACAAAAGACCAAAATTTCCCCGCCTACACTTCTCATATCCAGGAGGATGCTCTTTGTTGTACTCAGACATGCCCTCTTCTCAGACCATTTCCTGACAGACTCATTTGCATAGCCATTTGGCACCTCTGGTTGCCACTTCACCGCCAGGCCCTCATCTCTCCACAGGTGGAACCGGAGACACAGGCTGTGATCCAGTGGATCCGCTCCTTCAACTTCGTTCTTTCAGCCAATCTCCACGGAGGGGCAGTGGTGGCCAATTACCCATATGACAGATCCCTTGAACATCGGGTCCGAGGGTTCCGCCGGACTGCCAATACCCCCACACCCGACGACAAGCTTTTCCAGAAGGTATGCAGAATGGCAGCTTGTTTGGCCAGAGGCACCTGGGGCTCAGGGGAGTATTGGAGGGGGTCTAATGTATAAGGTTATGGTGATATGGCTACATTAAGGAAAAATAGACCATGTACATGAAAAAACATTTACATAATAGTTCAAAACAGCAGGAGAATAAAAAATCAGATTATTTTATAGTTAATATATTATTAATAAATATTAATATAATAATTGGCATTATTAATTCATTGATTAATGAATTCCATAGAGAATAACACCAGCTATTGCTTTGCAACGCAAATAAATTATTATACAGCTCTTCTTCTTTTTTTTTAAGATTTTATTTATTTATTTGACAGAGAGAGATCACAAGTAGGCAGAGAGGCAGGCAGAGAGAGAGAGGAGGAAGCAGGCTCCCTACCAAGCAGAGAGCCCAATGCGGGACTTGATCCCAGGATCCTGAGATCATGACCTGAGCCGAAGGCAGAAGCTTAACCCACTGAGCCATCCAGGCGCCCCCAGAATACAGCTCTTCTAACTCTAGTCCACCACACGCATGCATGCGCATGCGCGCGTGCGCGCGCGCACACACACACACACACACACACACACACACACACCCACCATCTTCCTATGCCTGCTGGTGTTTTCTTTCACTGAACCAAGTAATCAGTTGTGTATACAAAGTGGTTTCGTGGTGTCACCCTGTTCTGAGTAGGAGCATTGTTGTATGAGTTGGGAATACTCAGGTTATTTTCCATCCGATATACCTACAGCTGGCCAAGGTCTACTCGTATGCACATGGATGGATGCACCAAGGTTGGAACTGTGGGGATTATTTCCCAGATGGCATCACCAATGGGGCTTCCTGGTATTCTCTCAGCAAGGGTAAGAAGAATGCTGGGTACAACAGTGTTGCAAGCTGAAGTGGAATGGATGGAGCTCATCTCCGTTTCTCAGGGAAATAATAGGAATACCACAGAATTTCACATTTAAGCAGAGATCTGAGAAATGAAGTCTTAAGCTGGCATTTAATGTCATCTTGTGATTATTTAAAATGAGCGTAGGGACACCTAGTGGTCCTTTAAAACTGGTGGTTTACACAGTAGATCAGGGCATAGGAGAGAAATAATGTAGTCAGGTGATTAAGAATGTGGCTCTAAAGGTATATTGGGTTGAAACCTGGCTTGTCCATTTATCAGTTATGTGGCTTCGGGGTAATTACTTAACCTCCCTATGCTTTGGTTTCTCACTTGTACTTTGACAAATACTTGCCAGGTGCCTGGGTGGCACAGCCGGTTAAGCATCTGACTTTTGATTTTAGCTCAGGTCATGATCTCAGGTCATGAGATTGAGCCCCACATTGGGCTGCATGCTGGGTGTACAGCCTGGTTAAGATTCTCTCTCTCTTCACCTCTCCTCCTGTCCCTTCCCCCACCACGATCTCTCTCAGATTAAAAAAAGAAGAAAGAAAGAATAACAATACTTGTGTTGTAAATTTGATGTGAATATTAACCGAAACAATGTGCATAAAGCATTTGGAAATGCCTGGCTTATAAATGTTAGGGTCTTCTCTTTTTTCCTGTAAGACTTATTTATTTGTTAGAGAAAAAGAGAGCACAAGCAAGGGGAGGAAGGAGAGAGGGAGAAGGAGAAAGAGAATCTCAAGCAGACTACTCAATGAGCACAGAGCCCGACCTGGGGCTTGATCTCACAACCCTGAGATCATGACCTGAGCAGAAATCAAGAGTCAGGTGCTTAACTGACTGAGCCACCCAGGTGCCCCAAATGTTAGGGTCTGTTTTTTTTTTTTCTTTTGTTTTTAGTATTTTTTGATTTATTCATTTGAGAGAGCATGAGAGCTAGAGCATGAGCAGGGGATAGAGAGTCCGAGGGAGAGGGAGAAGCAGACTCCCCACTGAGCAGGGAGCCTGATGTGGGGCTTGATCTCAGGACCCCAGTGTTCATGACCTGAGCTGAAGGCAGATGCTCAGCAACTGAGCCACCCAGCCATCCCTATTAGGATCTTTTCTAAGTAGCAGGGAGCTATGCTTTACATAGCAACAGATGGCAAAAGGAGCTGGCCTGGACACCCAACAGTTCCTCTACTATGTGCTCTCCCTACCCTACCTGCCCATCTCCTGTGAGCCAGCATTTGCCATGGACATTGACTATTGATGGCATAGCAGAACCTCCAGCAAGAGGCTTCTCTCTATTCCCTGGGCCTTTCCCAACACCAAGGGTTGAGATAGAACCTCTGTTTATGAACTTTTGGTAGATAGAGAACCTAAAGATAAGGAAGAGGCTGAAACAGGAAGCCAGGTTCTTTTAGTCATCATATTTTAGCAGCTAGCCATACTTTCAAATCTGACCTGGACAGAGCACAGGTAACAGAAAGCTCACTGGTAAGAGCTGAGCTTATCGCTGGTTCTACGACAAGTAGAGAGGAGGAAGGTTAGGGAGTCACCAAGTACTGGGAGGTGACAGACTTCTTGTGGCTGAAAACTTGCTTGAGCACAAGGTGAGAAGGTTTTGTTGAACTTTAATATTATTTTTTTTAGTTTGTACTAGGAAACCAATAGGTCATCTTGCCCTCCAATTTAAAATATGAACTATACTTTTTCAAATTGCATTTGTTTCTCCCTACCCTTTCTCATCATCTGGGAAAGCATGGTCCATGTTTCCAGTGAAAATCATTGCCCTAAAATAAGCTGATACAATTCCAATATTATTCAGCTCATTACAGTGGTTGTTCCCACAGTGTGCTCTCTGGACCAGCGCCATTAGCATCATCTGGGAACTTGTTAGGACTGCAAATTGGGAAGGGGAGCTCACCCCCTACCCACTGAAACCCTAGTTAAGACCCAGCAACTGTATCTGGCTGGAAGGCACAACTTTCTCGATTATTCTGATGCAGAGAGTGATCCAGTGAAAGAGGTGCAGTTCTCCAATTTTCCCTGTTCTCTCTATAACACCCGCTTATGCTCATCAGCTTAGAGCAGGTGAAGGTGATTAGATGAAATTTTTTTAAAGATTTTATTTATTTATTTCACAGACAGAGATCACAAGTAGGCAGAGAGGCAGGCAGGGAGAGAGGGGGAAGCAGGCTCTCTGCCAAGCAGAGAGCCTCATGCGGGGCTCGATCCCAGGACCCTGGGATCATGACCTGAGCTGAAGGCAGAGGCTTTAACCCACTGAGCCACCCAGGTGCCCCAGATGAATCGTTTTTTGCCCAAATACCCTGGCAATATAAACACCACTCTAATAAATCAGGAACATATTTAAAAAATGATCGATTCCACTGGAGAGTCCAGAAGATAGAAGCAGACAGGCATTCAATGGAAGAAAACTATAGCTGCCTTCTGTTTTTTCAGGGTCCTGCTTTTCTAGGTTAACTATTTTCAGGTCACTCCTGTGTTCTCAGATAGGAGGAGGGATGTGAAAGCAAGATATTCATCTTTAACGTCCACGGTCTGAAGAACATCATCACCCAAAGAGAAGATCTGTCCCCTTGGAAGCAATACATGTGCAGAGTCTAATATCAAGGCACCACTAACCAGCAGACTTTGGAAATGCGGAGGGTCAAGGAGTGAATTTAAGGGATGAAATGCGGAGGAGGAAAGGATGAGGGTGACAAAATGGGCATTTATGAAGAGAGAAAACTAGGAAGTTGGGGAAAGGTTTTGGAGGAGATAAATGGAGACCAGGAGGTAGAATAGAAGGTCATGGGGGTCACAGAGCAATTGTGATTATGGAGAGTTGAGTGGGGGCATTGGTGGGATTCAGTTTATACAGATCTGCCTCTGCCCTCTTCCTCTTAGGAATGCAAGACTTTAACTATCTCCATACCAACTGTTTTGAGATCACACTGGAACTGAGTTGTGACAAGTTTCCTCGCCAAGAGGAATTACAGCGTGAGTGGCTGGGTAATCGAGAAGCTCTAATCCAATTCTTGGAACAGGTAAAATCCCATTCTTGAACTTTCCTGGTTACAGAAAGAGAAGTGTTTTCTGATGGTAGGCAAGGATTTTTGTGAAGCTCAGTTCTGACTTTGACTTCGACTTTATACCATACATTTGGGCTTCTTCTACCCATCAGATTTAGTCGTTCAACATCATTGAGCACAGTTATCTGTCAGAAATGGTACCATATGCTGGGTGTTATGGGCAAACAAATAGCCCTGCCCATATAAAGTTTGTATTCTAGGGTGGAGAGACAGACACTAAACAAAATAATAAAGTGAATTTTATAGCATGTTAAGTACAAAATCCAATGAAGAAGGCCTTACAGAGAAAATGACATTTAAACAGACTTGAAGAAGGTGAGAGAGAGAATCATGCAGCTTTCTAGGGAAGCAAGGGCTCCCCAGTAAGGACAACACAGGAAATGCAAAGCCCAAAACAAGTAGTCATTAGGGAAATGCAAATCAAATATACACTTCTTAGGATGGCTTTTATTAAAAAAAAAAAAATTGCCATAAAAGATAGACAGTAGCAAGCGTTGGCAAGGATGTGGAGAATTAGAACCCTTGTGTATTATTTTTTTTTAAGATTTTATTTATTTATTTGACAGAGAAATCACAAGTAGGCAGAGAGGCAGGCAGAGAGAGAGGGGGAAGCAGGCTCCCCACTGAGCAGAGAGCCTGATGTGGGGCTGATCCCAAGACCCTGGGATCATGACCTGATCCGAAGGCAGAGGCTTAACCCACTGAGCCACCCAGGCACCCCACCTTTGTGTATTATTGCCAGGAAAGTGAAATGATGCAGCTACTATGAAAAGTAGTATGTGGTTCCTCAAAAATTAATTGTAGAATAGCCTACAGTGGTGATCCAGCAATCCCACTTCCAGGTATAGATCCAAAAGAACTGAAAGCAGAATCTCAAAAAGATACTTGTACACCAATGCTAATATCAGCATTATTCACAGTAGCTGAAAGTAACTATGACCCAGCTTGTGAGTGGATAAATGAAATGTGGTTTGGACATACAATGGAATATTTTCAGCCTTAAAAAAAAAGGAGGTGGGGGGGATTCTGCAGATATGCTGCAACATGGATGAATTCTGAGGACAGTATACAGAGAGAAATAACCCAGTCACAAAAAGATAAATATTGTATAATTTTGCTTATATGAGTAGTCAAATCCATAGAGACAGAGAATAGACCAGTCTCATTTTCTGCCTTAGATTTTCACAGGATCACTTCGAGCATGCTGTTGAGTAGAGATGGTCGGGAAAAGGACGGCGGGGAAACCAGCTAATTAAGGGGCTATTACCATAATCTTTGTGAAGATCAATTGTAAAAATATAAGAGAAAGGGCTTTGAGGACTCCCAAACACTGAACACATGTCTTGTGGTCATAACCATGCACTGTAAACTTTCCCGCAGGTACACCAGGGCATCAAAGGAATGGTGCGTGATGAGAATTATAATAACCTTGCGGAGGTTGTCATTTCTGTTAGTGGGATTAATCATGACATCACTTCAGGTAGGTGGCCATGCTTAGTGCAGTGAGAAGGAGGCCTTCATGTCCTCACCTTTATTCAGCATGATCAGGAGGCCAGTTTGTAAGCCAGCGAGACTAGCAGGGGTGTCAAGGACATTGGGGTTGGGGACAGGAGAAAGGAAGGATGCTAGACATAGAGACAATGAACTAAGAGGCCAGGACTAGGAAGATGTAACTTCTCTCTCAGCATTTAGGAGTCACTGCCTCATATACCTTAGGGGGTGTTTTCTGGGTTTGAGATATTGGTACTGGTGCGAAATGGGGTTGAAGAAGACTATAAAACTGACATTTAGACTTGTCCTGGACCCAGGCATTTCACGACACCTCCATCCAGGGAGAAGTTAGCAAGATGCTTTCTATAGGCTTATTGTAGGGCAAGAGTGATAGTGGAGGCAGATCTTGAAACCAACCTGGAACCTCCTAGAATGGTACAGAATATTTCATATGCACAGGTGTTGCAAACTGCCCCAGCCAAATTTGATCATGCACAACTCTTAGGTTTTTCTTTTTCCTTTTTTTTTTTCTTGATGTTTGTTTTGGCATTAATGTAGAACAGTAGCTATCCGTGGCCAGGGGTGGGTAAAATTTGCCTACCTCCCACAACCTCTATACAAGCAAGGCTCAGCCCCATTTTACAACACTGATGCCTAATACCACACAGGTATCTTACAGTTCAGACTTACAGTCCTGGTTAAACCGGATGGAATCTCAGAGATAACTAATATTACTGGAGGTGGATCCCAACCTGAAAGGCTCATTCAAGGCAAAAGCAGCAACATTCTAAAGGCAGGATTCTATAGCCTCATAGTCAAGCATCAGACAACCATAATCCTCCCTGCTGGTGGTTGGACCCAGGACCATTTAGGCATCAAACCTGAGGCATCCCTCAGAACTTCAGGGCTTGCTAGATTTTTATATCATATTCATACACAGACAGGGAATGTCTCTGAAACATTCTAGACAATCAGTATATGTTGAATAATACTAATTCCACCAATAAGAATCCACTTTCAACACTGATTATGTTAAATTAACAGACTACTCATTTCACCACTGAAAAAGCTCATTGTAACATTCATTATGCTATTTAGAAGAGCATCTAGTGCTGATTACAGAGGAAGATAGCCGAAGCCCTTATGATAGCTCTATCTGGAATTGGGCCTTTCTGATATAATGCTAGCTAACCATTCAGGGGTGTAAATCCCCAAGTAAGAAGATGACAGCCCCTGATGTATAACTTACACTACCCAACATATGCATAATAACTCACTGCTTTTGCAAAAGTACTTTCAAAGGAATTAGACATTTAGTAGGGGGCAGAGAAGAGACTTCTCTAGTATTTATAGTCAGTTCCATTATTAATTGCATTTATTATTTCAATTATTCATTGCTTAAAAGAAACTTCAAAGGCATGGTTACAACTGATTCTAAAGATATACAAAATCATTAGCCAAAATGTTATATCCCTGCCATAAGAAAAATGGGCTTTCTTTTGAATTTTATTTTCCCTATTAGAAGGTGATGGAAGAAATATTAAAAGTAGAATTCTCAAAATCAGAGTTTTAGTGGTTATTTAGTCCAGCCCTCCTGATTAAGAGAAGATTACACACATACAACACCAGTGACAGCTGGTTTTCTAACATGAGGCTGTCATGTCCTTTAGTGCAGGACCACGTCCATCAGTGCAGGTTGTGCACTGCATAATTGTGTGGCTTTTCCATGGACACTAATTCATTCTCTGCTTCAGTGCTCACAATTTCATAAGGCAGTCCATTTCTTTTTTGATAATCACTCTGTCACCGTAGTTTTGCTTCTGTCTAGCAAAATCTTCCTCCTACAATTTAAACTCATAGTTCTCATTCTTATTTTTTTAGGTAGATGTCGTTTCTTCACAGTGGCTTTTCAAACATTGAAACAGAAGTTTCATGTAGTTTCTTTACCATATAAAACATTCATATATCTTTCAGCCTTTCTCCAAGTGACCCTTTCCTGGACTTGAGTTTGTTTTAAAATACAGGGTATAGAATTAAATGCAATACTGTGAGTACAGAGCACATTGAAACTTCTACTCCCCATGAGCTGAGAAGCCTGTGTTCTTGCTACATAAAATAGCCTAAGATTGTTTTAGATCTTAGCCAGTTTCATCATGCTATTTTAAAAAATCAAGCTTGTGGTCAGCTAAAACCCTCAAATCATTTTTCATAGCAAGGCCCCAAGTGGCAGATTTCTAATCAGCAGACTGAGTTATGTTCTTGTAACTTTTAGGTGACCGTGGTGATTACTTCCGGCTGCTGCTTCCAGGTACCTACACTGTCACTGCCACAGCACCTGGGTTTGACCCAGAGACAGTAACTGTGACCGTGGGTCCTGGGGAACCAAAACTGGTGAGTTAGGCTGACCTTCACAGAGCACTGTAAAGATCACTTACAACCTCTTGCTTGGTTCTAGTCTCTGCCGAACTTCCTTCTTTCACTTAAAAAAAAAAAAAATTCATTGCTCTCATATGCTTATTTTTCTCCTGTCATTCTCCTATTATATCCTTCCCTTTTCCTTTCAGCTTTTTCTCTTTCTTCTGTTTAACATAGCATAATGATGAAAAGGGCTATCTTATAAACCTGGCTCATTTGTCTACAGCCCTTGGACAAATTACCTAATTAGTCTTCCTTAGTTTCTTCCTCTGTAAATTGGTGATAACAGCACCTCCTTTATATGCTTGGGATGAGAAAGTGCATATAAAGCATTTAGGACAGTGACCTACGTATCAAAAGTGCTTAACAAATGATAGTTGGTAAATCCCGGAGACCTTGCCCCAATACACGGACACTTTCGGGTGGCCAGCTTCTGTGCCATCAGCTGGGACTACCACCAGATGGCGCTCTAGCCCCTTCTGGTCCCCTGTGTGCCAGTTTTTGGCCACTCACCTCAGCAAAAGAGCCATTTGCTCTCCAGAATTCAGCTCTCCATGGCCGTCTCTTAGAAGCAGGACGAGAAGCAAGGAACATTTTTTACCTACTGGCTGGACCTTTTCAGCTTTGCTCATCTTAGATTAGGATCTCAGAGCTAAAAAACCTCAGAGATTATCAACACTAATCTTCAGATTTCTCAAATGGGGAAAAGGTAATGAGGTTGTCCTATTTAATGAGGTCCTATGGACCTTGTTTCCCACAAGTCCGATCTTCCCTAGGGCCTCCAGACTCTGTCCAGTTCCTTCTCTATACAACCCCAACCCCAGAGCTTAGCCAACTGGTTTGCCCCTTTCCCTGTTAACACTGTGCCGTCAAGTAGCTTGTTTTTTCAAATACAGTTACAGATACCATTCACTGAATGGTTACTATGTATGAGACACTGTATGAGAGCTTTCTAGAATGATCTCGTTTAACCTTAACAACAGCTCTGTCAGGGGCATGTAAGTATTACCATTTATGGCCAAGGAAACTGTAACTCAGAGAAGGTAAGAAGCATGCCCAGTGTCATGCAGCCAGTAAGTGGAGCCACCACTGCAACCTCTCTTGGGCCTTCAAGGCTGCCTTCTTAGCCAGCATGTTACAGGGCCTCATACTAAGCTTACAGCCTGTGTTCATAACCCCTTATTTTAACATAATGATCCAAATAAAGAGTTCTTTACATCCTCTGAAAAGTCCTCTGAAATTTCTAGATAGCTCCCCCTTTCCCTTCTCTTCCCTCTATTCCTAGCTTCTGCATATTATAAACTACTTCTATTTGTAGATGCAGGAAGCAAAGACTAACTCTGCCATGGCAGCCTGTTATATGGTCCCAGTGTCCCAACCAACTTTCTCTCCCCCCCACGCCTTTTTAAAAATTTAATATCAATTTAAGTAACATATAGTGTATTACTAGTTTCAGAGGTAGAATTTAGTAATTCATCTGTTGCATGTAACACCCAATAGTCATTACATCCCATGCCCTCCTTAATGCCCATCACCCAGTTACCCCAGCCCCCCAGCCCCTCCCAACAAGCAACCCTCAGTTTGTTTCCTATAGTTAAGAGTCTTATGGTTTGTCTCCCTCTCTGATTTCATCTTCTTTTATTTTTCCTTCCCTTCTCCTATGTTCATCTGTTTTGTTTCTTAAATTCCAATGTTTGTTTCAATGAGTGAAATCATATGATGCTTGTCTTTCTCTGGCTGACTTAGTTTGCTTAGCACAATACCCTCTAGTTCCATCCACATCATTGCAAATGGCAAGAGTTCATTGCCTCTGATGGCTGAGTAGTATTCCATTGTATGTATGTGTGTGTGTGTGTGTGTGTGTGTGTGTGTGTGTGTCTATATATATATATAGACACATATATATATGCCTCCATGTCCTGAGTTGGGAACTCTCCTATATATACTTATATATATATAAGTATATACATATATATATATATATATATATACACACACACACACACACACACACACACATACACATATCACATCTTCTTTATCCATTCATCTGTCAAGGAACCTCTGGAGTCTTTCCATAATTTGGCTATTGTGGACATTGTTGCTATAAATATTGGGGTACAGGTGCCTCTTTGAATCACTATGTTTGTATCTTTTGGATAAATACATAGTATTGAAATTGCTGGGTCATAGGGTAGCTCTGTTTTTAACTTCTTGGGGAACCTCCATACTGTTTTCCAGAGTGGCTGCACCAGCTTGCATTCCCACCAACAGTGTAGGAAGGTTCCCCTTTCTCTGCATCACTGCCAACATCAGTCATTTCCCGAGTTGTTAATTTCAGTCATTCTGACTGGAGTGAGGTGGTATCTCATTGTGGTTTTGATCTGTGTTTCCTGGATGCCAAGTGATATAGGGCATTTTTTCATGTGTCTGTTGGCCATTTGGATGTCTTCTTTGGAGAAATGTCTGCTCACATCTTCTGCCCATTTCTTGACTGGGTTATTTGTTCTTTGGGTGTTGAATTTGATAAGTTCTTTATAGATTTTAGATACTAGCCCCTTGTCTGATAAGACATTTGCAAATATCTTCTCCTGTCCCCTTTTCTTGTTCTACCCTAAAATCCAAAGACTAATTGGCAACTGCGTCCATGAGCCCTGCCTTACAGGTGCTTTTCAGTGTCAGATTCGAACAACAACAAATCTGCTGGAGTCATGTATCCTACTGCAAAAGATTTCATTTCCTTTGTCACATAGCCTTTAAATAAATCAAGATAACCTATCATTGTGTCACATATAACCAAAAAAGAGAAAACAATTGTCTTTTGGATAAAATTCCCAGAGAGGAAAACAGCAAAGAATCCATTTGTTGATAGCAGTAGAACTTATCTCTCTTTTCATTTTGAAGCAGAGATCCATCTGGCTGGGGGAAGAAAAAAGGAGAAAAAAAAAAAGGTTATTTACTAGAGGGTTTTCCTGTTACAGTTAAGACTCTTTCAAATATCTCCCAGAGTCATCCAGTGTCCTCTTTGCTTTTCCCCACATCTGGCCAATGTCAGGCTCCTTTCCTTCTTCTCTGTCCTTCCCTCGTTTTGTGGCCTTCTCTCTCTCTTTCCTAGATCTCTGAATTACTATATACGAAATGCTAATGACACAGTACAGTTAGCTCTGATTCCCTCTACTTCGGGGAACTAGCAGAAAAGCTGGCTATGGATCTTTGTGGAAGAGGCAGAAAATAACCCCAGGGAGAGCTTTTGTCTGTTGTTCAACTCCCAGCTGGCTTCAGCAGCTCAAACTGTTCCAAGGGCCTAAAAGCCAAGGATCCCTCAGGGGAGTGTGGTTAGAACACTGTGCCACTCCGTCTTGCTAGGATGGTTCCACAGCCAGCAGATCCTACACTTGTCAGTCAGAACCATCTTTAGGTCTGCATGCCATGGCCAGTGGGCAAGTTTCAATGTATTGCTGGAAAGGATGCATTCCTTGCACATGGAAGTTTGGAATTTAAGAAGCCATGTAATAATCTGTGTCACCTCTACTATCTACATTTTCAAGCAGTTATGGCCGCAAGTCTCGATCCGAAGGTCAGAGGTATTCATTGACATGCCTGAGCACGGCACCTGTGATTCACACATTGGCATAAAGGGGATCATTATAGCACCATCAATCATAGCTCCTGTCCTCAGTGACAATATTAATGAACTTGTTGTTTGAGGTATAGATGTAATTTTCTTCTAATAATTAAAAATAAAGTTACATTAAGTTCATCCAGGTATACCTTGTGTATCACCAGTGATTATATACCACTTCTTGGGACCAATAGCCAAGCCTGACACCACCAGGGCTGCTGCTAATAATGTTCTTTAGTCCCCTGCTCTTGGGACCCAGAACTGTGGGGAGACCAGGTCCAGACAGGTCTTCCCCAATTTCAATTCCAGGAAACAGAACACTTTCCTAACTGCTGCTTTTTTTCTTCCAGGTTAACTTCCATCTCAGGAGAAGCGTCCCTCAAACAGCCCCACCGAGGAGAGTTCCCAACTCAGGACATGGAGGCAGAGGCAGACCAAAGCAAGTGCAGTCCCAGGTCAGCCAGGAAGGAGGAGATGGCGATGACGCAGCCCCAGAGTCCCTGCCTGAGATCCACACTACTGGGGCCACACAGTAGAAAGGCTTGTTCCCACCTTCCCATCACATGAAGCTTTCTTTCTATTTTATTATCTGGTACATATTTAAATACAACCATATTCAGAACAATTCAGAATGGTCTCTGTTCCCGGGGTGAGATCCTCTGATGTGGCAGTGCATCCAATCAGCGGATTCAGTAAGATTTTCCAATTCTGGGGCTATGGTTTGGATCCAGAAGGCTCCACGTCAGTCAACACTGCATCTGGAGACCAGCGGCTGGTTGGCCGTCTACCTCCAGAGTCCAGCCCCAAGCCTGCAACATAGCAGGCACTCGGGAGATTCCGGAATGCATGGCTGAAAGGCCAAGATGATTCATCATTGGTGTTGTTCCCATAGCAAGGCCAGGTGACCAAGTCTTCGGCCATCCCAGAGGACTATTTCAACAATAGCCAACAGTTTCTTAATAAGAAACAGACTTCACTCACAAATACCTAGATACTGCTCCCCATTTCCGTACATGAGTATTTTACACAACATGTATGTTTCAGAACAGTTTCTGGGTTTGTAATGGTAATGCGGATGCTGCTGTGGAATGACTCAGTCCTCTCCCTGTGCCGGTGCCACCCAGCACTGCCTACTTCACTGGGTTCCCCAGGACCCAGCTGTACTAACCATTATTGAGGAAGGAGACGTTAGTAAAGATTTTGAAGAGATGTATAGTCATGAGCACTCAAGTTCACAAGCTCCCATCAGGTATGTTGGGGTTCTGGAGTCTCCTGTCCTTGGGCTTTGGTGAGGGTTCTTTCCCTGACACCCCGTTTCAGAGCGCAGCCTCGGGGAGGCAGGGCAGGCTCCAGTTTCCTCTACTTGTTCCACATCCCCCCACTCTGTCAACCTCCCCCACCCTGGCCTGTAGCTAACTAACTAACTAATTAACTAACATTGAGGAATTTTGCTCCTTTCAAGAAGTTTTCCCACCTCCATCAGAAAACAAAAGGTGCTTAACTATGACAACCCACCTCTTCAGGAGGCCAGTCAAGACTACGAAGATCACAATTTATATTTCTATGACTTTAGCAATCTCTCAATCTGTGGTCAAAAGGAAAACAGAAAAAATGTATCTTTTCCCATTTAAAAAGTGATTTCTCTCCTCAGGTGATTAATGCTTTCCCTGCACTTTTCCTTTCTTCCCAATTTGAATCCCATATTCCTTGGTTCTCTTTTTGTTTTTAGAAAGCAGCAGCTTCTTGAGAAGGCTCAGTGGAATTCTGTGCCTGAGGTTGCCATATGCACTTGGTTTTCCCAGATTGTCCGAGTATCAGTTGCTTTGTTTTCAGGTTCCCTGGTACATAGTCCCTTAGCAGAGCTGATACTTGCAAAGCGTAGTCATGGTGTTTTCCCTGACACAGCCACATACTTTCATTCATTCAGGGGACATGTATGAGTCCTTGCTCAATGTAAAGGATACAAAATATATATATAAGATACGGCTCATGACCTTGGCAGCTACAGTCTAGTCGGGAAGACAATAGGTCATCACACTGCATTGTGATGATTGCTGTAATTCAGTAAACTCTGGGGTAGGGGTGAGGAGCCTATGGGAGGGTCCCTACTATATGATCTTGGGACGATCAGGCAGGAAAGGTATCCCAGAGCCACCAAGGTGAGATGTAGTAGGGTTAGATAAAGTGGCACTGCCAGATGGAAAGAAATGGAAGCAAGTAAGGGGGCAGGGTGGACTGAGCAGAGAGCCGAAAGCCAAAAGTCAAGGCCAGTGGGATGGGGAGGGACAGATCATGAAGGACCTTTGAACCATATCACACAGTCTGGACTTTATTATCCTGGGAAGAACAAGGAGGCATTGAAGGGTTCTACTCAGGGAGTGGCAGGATTAGATTAAGAATGATCAACCGGGCTGTAGCCTTAAGAGCTGGCTGCAGCAGGAGCAAGACTGAGTCAGTGAGAAGCCTGCTGAGATGGCAGTTTGAACCTGGGCAGGGCAACATGACAGGGAAACAAATCAGTCATTTTCAGTGAATCAAAAGGAAGATTATCTGGGGTGGGCCTGACCTAATCAGATGAGCCCTTTACAAACAGTTTCTCTGGCTGCCCTGGGAGGAAGAAGGCCAATGGCTAGCTTGTGAACTGCCTATGGGGAGGAGCATCCCCTAGAAGCTAAGAATGCACCCAGACAATAGCTAGCAAGAAAATGGGGATCGTAGCCCTACACCACAAGGAAATGAGTTGTGCCAAAAATCTGAAGGAGCTTGGGCCAACAACACCTGAGGGCAGCCTTGTGAGACCAGAGCAGAGGATCCAGCCAAACCATGCCCAGACTTCTGCAACATAGTACGTTTGTGCTCTTCTAAGTCTCTGATTTGTTGTGCAGTGAGAAATAGGCAGTTATGCAGCAATAGATTTGTTATGCAGTAACAAAAAAGGAATATATAAACCATTTCTTTTTTTTTTCTGTAAATTAGGTTGGATATAAATAGTTAAAACACAAATAACCAGTTGTAGTCATCGTACTGGGAGGTAGGGGCTGCCATGCTCCCATCTCCAGTGAATGTGTAAAGCACAAAACAGGAAAAAACAAAAACATACAAATCTTTTTAAAGAAGAGGGCTGCTATAGTCAACTTGACCCAGGAGGTGACTGTGACATTTTCTCTCTCTAAACGGACATGTCTCTGACAGCAAGGACTTTAGGTTTTGGATAACTGCAGTGTCTTGCCTCAAATAGCTCCCGTTATTTGTACCAAATTGCTTCTCCCAAGACTGGGAGCATGCACCATTGGCACAAAAACTAAAACAAGAGAGAGGGTAAAGGGTGTCCAAAGACTTTACAGACAGAATTGTTCTTCAAATGAGGGCTCTTCTCCCTTTCCCAAAGGTTCGAAAATCAATAAACAATGTGCAAGATCCCAGGGTCTTCCATCCACTTCAGGACACTTTGAAGGAAAAGCAAGAGGAGGAGCCCTTGTAAATAGCCAAACAGTTTGAAATCTGATTCTAAAACAATTAGATCCCAATACAGTAGTGTCCAGTTTTCATCTGTTAGAGATCCAAGATGGCAGTTCGTGTATTGATCTGGTCATCTGATGAACGCTGGGTCCCATTTATCAAGCAGACCCTGTGTTAAGAGTAGCGGAAGCAGTGGGTGAACCAGAGAGATGGGGTTCCTCCCTTTTTTGGAGTTAAAGGGATGTGGAGGAAGAGACAACAAAACAAGTTAATAAGCACATAACAAGAATTAGTGTCTGAGAAAAGTGCTGAGAGAGGAAATGCCAGGGGTGGGGGTCTATCTGAGAAAGGATGGTTACGGACAACTTCTTTGAAGAAGTGATGTGTAAGGGATAAGAAAAAGGAAGGCTTACAGAGAACAGGAATAAAAGTTTCAGGCAGAAGGGAGAGCAAGCCCAAAGACCCTGTGACAGGAAAGAGCCTGGCTGGTCCTAGCTGCATCTCTTTCTAAGGATGTGTGTGTGTGTGTGTGTGTGTGTGTGTGTGTGTGCGCGCGTGCGCTTAGCTTCCCCATCTATGATCTAACTTGCTAGAAGCCTAACCCAGCATAGGTCCAAGACACAGGATAGTGTCCAAACCACACTGAGTCTAGTCATAAGTGAACCAAAAAGATTCACTTTTTCCATGACCACAGGGAACATCCCAGCCCGAACCAGCCATCTCAAAAACAAGGATCAAGAAAGTGGGACAGCAGCATGGCTTGGCACAAATCTGCCGTCAGACATCAAAGTTCATGTGTCCAGAATGCCCTCTTCACATATATGGTACTATGATTTGTCTAAGACACATGTTTCCAGCACACACCAGGCACAACACTATCACGCCCACCTCTGTTCTGGAATATTACTTCATTTCTACTTTAACACTAAACTCATTCTGGCTATTAAACCATGAGTAAACATGCCCCCTGGGCAAATGCCTAAGCAAACATCAATTCTCTCTCTCCTCCCAAAAGTTAAATTCCACTATTTAGAAAGCCTTTTTATTTTTTCCCTCACTTTTTCTTATTCTTCCCCTCACTGAATGTGTTGCCCCACTCTCCTTCCTCTCATGGATCTTTCCTTCATTCTCTTCCCCTCCCACCATTCCCTGCATGCCTTCACCCTCATCGCATCAAATCCTCGGTCCACGAGGGATATAGCATCACTCATAAGAGGGGGACCTGGAGCCATTACAGAACAGGTGACAATCGTCAAGGAGAAGCCCTCGGGTGGGCTTTTTTCTGCTGACATGCCGCGTCCCATTGCACAGTCCCAAGGAAGAGACAAACAAAATCATCACTTGGATCCATGCCTACCCCTCCACCTACCAGGAGGAGGGTCCAAAGACTTCTTTGCCTTGCTTTTAGAGAGTCCCATGTGGGGCCTTTGGAATGAAGAGTCCTTCCTGGGCATTAGATCAAAGGAGTCAAGTGAGTTTCCTTAATGCTTTCTGGACTCAGATGAAGTATAAATAAACTAAGAAAGGACCACAATTTTTATTGTATATCCAAATATTGTATTTTACACGCTGTAGTTTATAGCAGACTTCTATTTCATGGATTGATAAAAAACATTTTTAAGTGGAGGGTCCTAAGGATGGAGGTTTGTGTCCTCCCCAGAATGCAAATTCTGAATTTGAAGCCATAATATGATGGCATTTGGAGATGGAGCCTGTGGGAGGTAATTAGGTCATGAGAGTAGGGCCCCCACCGTGGGATTCATGTCCTTATGAGAAGAGGAAGAGAGCTACCTTTTCTCTCTCTCTCCACCATGTGAGCCTACAACAAGAAGAAGGCCATTTACGAGCCAGGAAGCAAGTTCTCACCGGAATCAGCCAGGCTGACACGCTGATGGCAGACTTCCCAACCTCCAAAACTGGGAGAAATAAGCATTTGTTGTTTAAGCCTATGGTAATTTGTTATAGCAGCTGTAGCAGACCAAGACGAAGGATAGATAAAGGGCCCACTAACATTCTCGTTTTCTATTAAGGACAATTGGAAAAATACAATTGCTATCTGTTATTGCCATTGATTCGTAAATGCTTTAATGCCAAAAATTAGGTAAGATATGTCAGGATAAAGGATCTTATAAATCAAGTTACTTTTCTCATTTTGCTAGGGAACAGTAAATGTTTTGTCTTGGCCTGGCATTTATGAACCGGTGGTTTAATTATTATTAAAGATTTTATATACTTATTTGTCAGAGAGAGAGAGAAAGCTCACAAGCAGGGGGAGCAGCAGGCAGAGAGAGAAGCAGGCTCCCCGCTGAGCAGGGAGCCAGATGCTGGACTCAATCGTGGGATCATCACCTGAGCCAAAGGCAGATGCTTAACTGACTGAGCCACCCAGGCATCCCTGGACCAGTAGTTTAAAGATGGGACATTAGTGGCTCAAATAACTAAATTTGTAAGAGTTTTCAGGCATGTCTGGATCCAGGTGCCGTAGGACTCTTTCTCCATTTTTTGACTTCATTATCTTCAGTGGTGACTTCATTCTCACATGGGCTTTCCCCATGAGGGGACCAGATGTCCATCAACAGCTTCAAGCTTGTATTTTACCAGCCTAGCTATGAACTATTGATTCTTGGGCCTGACTCGCAATAGCACAAATTGGGTTATGTGCCTGTTTCTGAAACTATCTTAGTGACTCTAATTGGTCAGTCTGGGATCATATGCCCAACTCCTGGAAGGCAGAAGGGGGCTAAGGGTGACTTATAGTATAGTGGACCCTTGAATACCATGGGGCATCAGGGTGCCAACCTCCCTGCCCTGTGCAGCTGAAAATCGTGTATAACTTTTGACTTCCCCAAAGCTTAACTGCTAATAACCTACTGTTGACCAGAAGCCTTATCAATGAAATAGTTGTATTATGACATAGTAGCCATAAATATTCAACAAGTTTCATAAGCTATATATACTGCATCCTCACAATAAAATAAACCAGAGAAAAGAAAACATTATTAAGAAAATCACAAGGAAGGGGTACTGGGTAGCTCGGTCAGTTAAGCATCTGCCTTCACCTCAAGTCATGATCTCAGGGTCCTAAAATTGAGCCCCGCATCAGGCTCCCAAGGAGCCTGCTTCTACCTATCCCTTTGCTCCTCCCCTGGCTCGTGCTCTCTCTCACCCACTCTCTCATATAAATAAATAAAATCTTAAAGAAAAAAAAAACCATAAGGAAGAGAAAAAACATTTATAGTACTCTACTGTATTTATTGGAAAAAATCTGCATGTAAGTGGACCCATGCAGTTCAAATGCATGTCGTTCAAGTGTCAACCGTATAGGAGAGTTGGTTCCTATTTTTTTTTTAAATAAACTGTTTCAAATAAGAATCAATGATTATGGACAAAAACAAAAGAACATGGCAATGTTATTAAATTCAAGAACAGTTTTAATTTTACTATGACTCTTCAGTCAAGTGAATTCAATCATTCAACAAACATTTATTAAGTACACCTCTGTGCCAGGCACTCTGATAGGCAATAAGGATAGAATGACGAATTTGTAGTCCCTGCCTTCAGTGAACTCACCATCTGTGAGGAGAGGGAGAGAGTGATACTTTTTATGATAGTGTGTAAGCAATTGAAGGTCAGTCCCATCAAAGGTCAAAGAATCATAATCCCCCTTGTCATTCAGTCATACTTTGGCTAATGCAGGCCTGACTTAGTACCATATGAAATCAGATGTCTCCTATGAAACACTGTACACTAATTCAAACATAATTATCATACAGGAGGTGGAGGTATGGGGGAATGTGAACTTGACCACAGTACAACAAGAAACACAATGTGGTCCAGCTGCTTAAACAGGCAATGCATTCCCAGACTGTGCTAGAAAAAGCACAGCATTACATCAAAAGAGCATAGCCCCACCAGGCCCCACAGGGGTCAGGCTTCCTCTGGAGTGTGGTATACAGTTCCTGGCACATATTCAGGAAAGACATTGAAGGTCATGACATCACTAAGCCTCATGGACTCACCAGGATAAAATGTTGCCAAGAGAAGACAAACATGGCTAATTCAAAGCAAAGTTTTGAAATCAGTTGAGGGGGAGCCTACATTGCACAATGGAAAGACTTTGGTACTGACAGATGCTGGTTTGAATCCTAGCTTTGTCCTCTACAAGCTCTGTTTTCTTGGGCAAATCAGGTATTCCCAAGGTATGGGTAAAGAATCATGGGTAGTACTCAAGATGTTTTTCAGGATAATTCAGGTGGTGCAGGAGTCAATTTTAGGTTATGCTCTGACCCAATAATCACTTGGCAAAAAATCACTTAGTGAAAAAGTTGTTCTCTTATCAATTTCTTTAGATCCTTCTGAGTATGTCAAGCAGAAAGTTTCTGTTTGGTGTTAACTTTCTAATACTGGCTAGTTTCATTTTTTTAATTAATTATTTTTATTAACATATAATGTATTATTTGCCCTAGGGGTACAGGTCTGTGAATTGTCAGGCTTACACACTTCACAGCACTCACCATATCACATACCTTCCCCAATGTTTTTTAACAAATGCAGAGTAGACCTCACACTCAGAATTAGAATTTACTAACAGTTTTTTTTTCCACTGTATTTATTTTAAAGATTACCTTCTATGAATTACAGTCTATACTGGCTTTGTATTTATGGGAGTGGCGCAAAGTTTCCCTTAAAAAACAGAGTGCATAAATTTAAATAAAAACATTAAACAAAAAAATAGCAAGGTATTATGCCATTTCATCAAGAATATGATGATGGTTTTTTGAGAGTACTAGATTACAGCAAAAAGTGGCACAGGAACGACTGAAGTGTGGGAAGTGTGGGAAGCACTAGGCAAGCAAGGGACTCAACCTCGCAGAGCCTCAGGGCCTCATTTACAAGCTAAGGATTATAATAACTACCTGGCTGGATTGTTGTCATGATACCTGCTAGGAAAAAACAACCAATATTATTTGGAAAAGGAAAAGATAAGCTTGTTTATCTTGCTTCATTAATGCAGACAACCAGGAAAAGAAAAGAAAGATGATTTATAAATTTATAAAATACTTTGGGGTGCCTCGGTGGCTCAGTGGGTTAAAGCCTCTGCCTTCGGCTCAGGTCATGATCCCGGGGTCCTGGGATAGAGCCCCACATCGGGCTTTCTGCTCCACGGAGTGCCTGCTTCCTTCCACCTTTCTGTCTCTGCCTGCCTCTCTGCCTACTTGTGATCTCTTTCCTGTGTCAAGTAAATAAATAAAATCTTTTAACTGAAGGCCAGGTCTCAATAAACATCTACTATAAAATTGTCTTCATGGGGCACCTGGTGGTTAAATGTCTGACTCTTGATTTCTGCTCAGGTCATGATCTCAGGATTGTGAGATGGAGCCCTGTTAGGGGTCACACTCAGCTGCTTGAGATTCTCTCTTTCCCCCTCTCTGTGCCCTTCCTCCCTGCTCACTCTCTCCCTCTCTCTCTCTCTAAAGTAAATAAATCTTTAAAAAATAATAAAGTAAAATAGTCTTCAGTTTTTTCAGCTTCCCTTTTCCTTCCACTCTCTCCTTCCAGATCCCCAGATACCTTCTCTCTTGTCTTCTCATGAAAATAGTAAAAAATAGAATATCACTTAGATATATAAAAGAATGAGTTTTTTCCCCAAAGTATTACTTCAACTAAGCACTTGCATTTTGATGAAAGATTAATACTAAAATAATAATATAATAATAATAATAATATATTAATAATATTTCCAAATGATGTTTCTTCCTTCTCTGACATCATGGAATGCAGAGCTATAGATATGGTATATCTATACAATGGAATATTATGCAGCCATCAAAAAATCCCCAGAATTTTGCCATTTGCAATGACATGGATGGAACCAGAGGGTATTATGCTAAGCGAAATAAGTCAATCAGAGAAAGACAATAATCATATGATCTCACCGATAGGAGGAATTTGAGAAACAAGACAGAGGATCATAGGGGAAGGGAGAGAAAAATGAAATAAGATGAAACCAAGGAGGGAGACAAACCATAAGACACTCTTAATCTCAGGAAACAAACTGAGCATTGCTGGAGTGGAGGAGGGTGGGACGGTTGGGGTGGCTGAATGATGGACACTGGGGAGGGTATGTGCTATGGTGAGCACTGTGAATTGTGTAAGACTGATGAATCACAGACCAGTACCCCGAAACAAATGATACATTTTATGTTAATTTTAAAAAATTGCAGTTTAAATAGTAAAAAAAAAAAATGCAGATCTATGCCTTCTATATTATCTCATGAAGACATTAAAACACATCTTTGATGTGGGAAACAAAAGCAGAAGAAAAATCACTAAATTTCTTTACTAGTTACAACCCACTGACAAGTCCTTGAAACAGGCAGGGTGACATTCCTCTAGGAACTCAGCTGCCTCGATGTTAATACATCGCTAAAGGCAAAAGGCAATCTTAGCCCAATCCCCAGGATCCTATAAGTCTACTTTAACATATAAAAATGTCTTTGGGGCGACTGGGTGGCTCAGTCAGTTGAGCATCTGCCTTCAGCTCAGGTCATGATCTTGGGGTCCTGGGATCGAGCCGTGTGTTCAGTGGGGAGCCTGCTTCTCCCTCTCCTACTGCCTTCTGCTTCCCCTGCTTGTGCTCCCTCCTACCCCTTCTCTCTGTCAAATAAATAAAATCTTTTTTAAAAAAATTCCTTTGGAACCTTCATCTCTACCCCCCAAGATACATGCTGACAATCATCCTCCAAGCATATGACCCACTGATAGACATCTGAAGAGCCTCATGACTGAGTTTTTAGTAAACAGTAATAGCTAGCCCCTTCAGGATCCTGGAAACCTTGTTTCCAAAATACCTGCCAGTCTTCTGCTACCCCGAACCCCCTCCCAGCTTGAAAGTATACAGTGGGGTCACTTCCCATGTCCCCAGTGCGGCTTCTCTTTCTGCCCACGGGTCCTGTCCCTGTGCTTGAATAGAATCACATTTTTGTACCAAAGACATCTCAGGAATTCTTTCTTGGCCGTTGGCTCAGGGCCTCACCAACATTAAAAAACTACATCATCTTTAATAACAGAAATAGGAATATATTATTTTATCTGCACTTTTTTTTTTTTCCAGTGCTGGACCCCTGGCTATTCTAAGATGAACAGATGACTCGCACCACGAGCAAGGCCAACTTAGTTTCAGCAGCTTGCTGCTTTCACAGCTTGCCATCACTAGCAACAGCTTGTGGCTGTGACGTGACACATTCCAGAGGGAAGCCAGGGGGAGTTGGCTTTGATTTGGGGCCAAACCATGCCAAACTGTTAGTGATATCATCCATCATAGCAGTAACAGACAATTTAGAGGCTGTATGTCCTGACAGGTTTAGGTTCAGACATGAGAGACCAAAAAATGACACATGCCCTGCCCCGCCCCACTGCTTGTGCTCGATCTCTCAAATCTTTAAAAAGTTCAGGTTGATTTGAGTGTAAAGACATTCAAAATTATCTTCTTTTTAACATGAAATGCCTGGGGCACCTGGGTGGTGCAGTTGGTTGGGCTTTCAGTTCCTCGTTTCGGCTCAGGTGGTGATCTGGGGTCCTGGGATCCAGCCCCCGGGGGGGACCCGGGGCTCCATGTTCCCCATGGAGTCTACATCGGATTCTGCCTTTCCTTCTGCCCATGCGCTCTTTTTCTCTCTGGAATAAATAGATCTTTAAAACGACAACAACAACACAACGAAATGCTTAAGGGGCACCTGGGTGTCTTGGCTGGTAAGGTGACCTACTCTTGGATTCCAGTTGGGTCATGATCTTGGTGGTGAAATCAAGCCCCTCCTGGGGCTCCCCCTCTGGCCCAATCTGCTCAAGGCTCTCTCTCTCTCCCTCTCCTTGCCTTGCTGTCCCTCCCCCCTGCATTCTCTCTCTCTCTCTCAAACAAATAGATAAATAAATAAAATCTTTAAAATGAAATGCTCAAGTTCAATTTAATGCTGATTTCATATGACATACTTGACCCTGTCCAAGAAACATTAGAAAAGTATATGCAGAAAACACAAAATTGTGGTTAAGGGAATAGTAACAGTATCTTCAAAAATAAGGGCCATAAGTTTGCAATGTTAATACTTATCCTTAAGAAGAGAAGTCCCTATTTTGCAGACAAATGAAGCATTTGTTAACAATTTCGACAAAACCCAGAGTATTGATATTTTACCAGAGAGTTTTCTGCCCACAATGTTGACATGCAGCAAAAAGGAGGAGGAGAATCCTATGGCTCTTCCTCAAAAAAATGAAACCTAGAATTACCACGTGATCCAGCAATTCTATTTCTGGATGTATACTGAAAGAACTGAAGGCCGGGTTTCAAACAGATATTTGTATGTACATCCATATTCACAGCAGCATGATTCACGGCAAAGAGTAGAGGCAAACCTTGGATGGAACAAGTCCCCTGACACAGGAATGCATGAACAGAAGGTTCTATCATACAACGGATACTACTATGCTAAGGGAGTCCCAAAGGACAGATAGAAGATTCCACTAATAGGAGGTATCTGGAGTAGTCAGATTCACGGAGACAGAAAGTGGAATGGAGGTCGCCAAGGGCCTGGTGGAGAGAAATGAGGAGTTAGTGTCTGATGAATATGATTTGGGTCTGGGGAGATGAAAAAGCTATGGGGTTGGGTGGTAGTGATAATTGCCCAACCGTGTGAATGTACTTAATGCTACAGAATCGTTCACTTAAAAATGGTTAAAATGCCAAACTTTTAGGTTACGTAACATATTTCACCACAAGGGAAGGAGAAGGGAAATCCCATGAACATTTCTGAAATAGAGGTTTCTCTGTGATGGACACACAGGGAGGGACTTGTTGAATTTCTTCGCCATCTCCTGGGTAGCTCCCAGAAACGTGAGGCGCACGAATTCAAACAACACGCTGGCAGAGTGACTCTATGGCCTTGAAGACACAAAGGGAATCCTGCGAGGATTCACCGGCAAGTTGAAAGCATTCTCTCAGCCCTGACCAGTTCTCGCATTCTGTTGTTCGCTTTTAAATTCTCAGAGCTGTCCCGAGAGACTCTCCTCAGGGAAAAATGGGACGGACAGGAGCGAACGCCAACTCTGCCCGCCGTGAGGAAAACTGCCTCGGGCGGGGGAGGGGGAGGCCCGCACCACCGACGAGAACCCAGCGGGCCTTCGCTCAGAGGAATTTCGCCTTTTTTCTAGGCTGGAAGGCCGTGTGGGGCCGGGGGACTCGCACTGAGCCCAGGCGGCACGCAGGGCCCAACGACCGGCGGGCGCCGGGCCCTGGGACCCGTGCCTCAGTTTCCCCTGCCAGAGGCCCTCCGAGTGCCGCCCCGTCTGACTCCGCGGGGCGGGCGGGCCGCCAGGGGGCGCGAGCGCGGGGCGGGCGCCCGGAGGTGGGCGCGCGGGGACCGAGGAGCCCCCGGGCCGCGCGGCCGCGAGAGGCGGAAGCCTGGGCGGGAGGCGGGAGGCGGGGCGGCCGCGCTGAGTCACACCGGATCGGCCCGCCTGCCGCTTCCAGGGGCGGAGGTGACAGCGGCCCGGGACGGGCGGCCGCAGCTGCCCGCCGCGCCGAGGGACCGCTGGGCGGCCGAGAGCAGGTCAGGGGCCGGGCAGGGAGCTCGGGTCGCGGACCCGGTGCGGCGGGCTGAGGGGACCCGCGTCCGGAGGGACGCGCCGCGCGGCCGGGCCTGCGTCACCCTTGCCCCGCGGCGGCCGCTGCCCCGGCCGGGAACCCCCGGGTGGGGGACGGGGGAGGAGGTGCAGGGCGCCGGCCCTCCTCGCAGCCCGGGTCAGGTCCGGCCGTGTGAGGTCCCCGCCGGGGAGGGGTGGGGGAGAGGCTGGGCGGCCGGCAGTCGGGGGGACGCTGATGTGGGCTTTTGAGACGGTGTCAAGCCCCGGGCTCTTTTCACTGCACCGCCCTGCCATTCGGGCAACGAGGCGGAATCTGAGAGCTGGAAAAGAATTCAGCATGATCCCAGCCCCCCTGTTTTACAGATGAAGAAATATTCTGGCTTGGTCAAAGTCACATCCAGGCGGTCTCGGAGTCGGTGATTCTGTGTCAGGGAGGCAGGGAGGGATGATTTCCGAAGCAAGACTAAGTAAGACCAGTTGGGCTAGAGATGCAGGTTTGGTTATGCTGGACTTTTGCTGTCACCCACGGACGCCCGCATTCCTGCCACAGGTATTGATGTCCACCAGGCATCAGTTTCTCAAAGCACTCAACCGTGAAGAGGGTGACGGTGCCATCCTTTGCATAAAGGAATATCGGGGTTACGAACTGCCCAGGTCTGCGGCAGATCAGGCGCTGTGGAGAACTCGAGGTGTGGAGTTAATTTTTTAAATGCAAAAAAACCCCACTTTAAATGCAGTCTCATTATCCTTTATTGTCTCTCATTTATGCAATGATGAAGGGCCCTCGCACCGTTATTCTGTTATATTGGTAACTTGCCTATTTTACAGTAATATGCACAGCTTATGTTGGAAGACTTGCTTTTCCTAATTAGTGATGCTGTGATACGTGGCAAGCCAGTGGTAGGCTTAAAGTTTAGGGTCTGAGCCTAGTTAAGCTCCGATTGTTTGCAAAGGGGAGTTCCAGGGGGAGAGTGGGACTGATTAATCCCTGGTCTTATTTGGCATTTGGCAGACTGAAAAGTACCTGACCACATCCAGGTGTGCTTTCTTAGTGCCGCATTTATTACCCAACAGAAATAGATTCCAGGTGATAAGCAAGTTAGTTTATCCCTCAGCATCTGTTTTTCTCTAAATTATTGAATTAAAGGATCTTCAGCCCCCTCGGAGCTCCTGATTTTTCCATGTTAATTTGAAACATATGTCACTCATTGTGACAATTTTAATAAAACAAGTCACCTTATCAGCGTTGGCCTAACATAAGTGTGGAAAACGATTTTTCAAATTACTTCAGTGTTAAATTCACTTAAATTCAGAGATTGGAATGGAGTGCTTTGTGAGGATAGCTAAAATCTGACCTGGGAATGGGGTGTGTGGGCTGCACAGATAACTTCTGCAATAAGCTGAGAACATTCTGCCTCAGGAAATGTGATAAGATATCTTTTATATAGGAGGCATATTGTGTGTATATTTGGCTGAGATAGAATAAGATTTGTTACAGTCTGTCCAAATATGTGCAAGTTGTTTATTTTGTCTTGCGGCCCCAAAGCAGAGCATTTTCCCACTTCTGGTTTCTTCTGGAGCTTTCCGAGTGGCCCTCTTTCCTGCAGAGATCCTTTCCCGTTCCTCTTTCATCCACATTGCAGTTCAGAGCCTCCTTCGCTGCTTTGAATATGACAAATCCCAATTCTTGAGTCACTACTTATGAACTCCTAAGGATGGGTGTTCATTTTTAGAACAGTGCAAGAATCCAGGAGGCTCTGGTTCTGAAAAAGGGTTAAGTGGACTGTGCTTAGATTTTTATCTTTGGCGTTACTTGAAGGCTGCAGTATGGGAAGTCTCCCGGGCCAGCAAACTCACTTATCTCTGCCTCAGAAGGAAATCCTTTCTGCAGAATGCCTGGGGAATCTTCAAGTGTGTTATTGTTCTCAACCCTCCCACTTTACAGTGTTGGGCTAAAATAAGCAAAAAGCTGTTTTTCAAATTTTAGATACTTCAGTGATTTTTATTGTAGATACTTTTTATATTGGAATTTTTTTAAATGATAGAAGCAACTACAATAAAATGCAAATGGAGACTTGCAAAGCTATTGCCAGGTATAAGGCTTGAATCGTTTTCTAGGTTTATTATTGTTTCTGAAGTCAGTGTATTACCTGCAGAATAGCATTGTTACAGGCTTATCTGCTCTGAAATTCTCAGCTGTGCTAGGTTTTTAGCTAAAGCATCCTGAAAATTCATTCAGAGTTATGTATGAAAAGTTTCACAGCAACAATCCAATTAATATTAAATAGTTTCTTATGTTCGGCTTAGGAATACATCTGGATAAACTAATTTTGGATTGGATAACATAGCTTGTGGGTCAGGTGTTAATTATGAGATACCAGGGACATCTGGCTGGCTGAGCCTGTAGAGCTTGCGACTCTTGATCTCAGGATTGTGAGTTCAAACCCCACGTTGTGCATAGAACTTACTTTAAAAAAAAATTATGAGATATTAGACTTTTGCCTGGAAAGGCAGAGACCTAAAGTAATCGCCATAAAATAAGATCACAGAACAGCTCTATAATGAAAAAAGCCCTTTTGTTTGGGTGCTTTATCCTCAATGCTGTAAAAGCCAGAGGAGATAAAATGAACATAGAGTAGCTAAAATGTATTCTTTTATTTTTAGGTGTTAGGGATTACCCAAGGACCCAATCACTAAGAACCGAGATAGCACAGCAGAGCAAATAGGGCATTGTGCTAGGGGGCTGAGGTCTGCAGCTCTGATTTGTCCATTCACCACATTAAGTACCTGTGTCTACCAGGCGCTATTCTGAGGTTCTGGGGATAGAGCCCCAAATGAAACAGACAAAGCCCCATGGGAAGGCGGTAGCATTGTAGTACATGGGGCAGACAAATCAAACTGCGAATGGGTAGATGGTCACATGCTCACTGTGCTCTGGAGAACTTTAAAGAGGTGTAAACAATAGGAAAGAGTAAGTATGTGGGGGGTGGGCAGGATTGACTTTATTAATACAGAGAGGTCAGAGAAGGCTCTGCTAAGGTCACTTTTGATCTAGGCCTGGAAGGAATTGAGACTCTGAGGGTGCAGGGGACAGAAAAATGAGCAAGTTACAGTCCCAGATGCTGAGCCTGTTTGGCATGCGTGAGGGCTGGCGAGGTCCTAGCGGCCAGGCAGTGCCAAGGTGGGCGAGGGCGAGGTGGCAGCAGAGGAGAGGCGGTGGGAGTGGGAAGAGGCCCTCAGTATAGCCCATTGTAAGGACTTTGACCTTTGCTCTGAGTGAGGGGGAAGAGGCCATTAGAGGGTTTTGAACAGAGCTGTTCATGATGACTTCAGTTTGACAGCGTCACTCTGGCTGCTGGGCAAGAGCAGAAGGGGGACAGAGCAGAGAGAGTCAGAAACACCTTCCCTTTCATACTAGTGTGTGACCCTAAACCATAACTCTTCTTGGGGCCTTAGTTTCCTCATCTGTAGGATGACCAGGTCCCTTCGAACTCTAGAATTTTAAGATTCTAAGTAGCGTGGATCTCGGGGGATATGAAGAGTTTCTAAAAGTAAACAACTTCAGATGACCTGGAAACTTGACCTTCCTTTAGCTGAATCCCTCAAATCAAGAGGTAATCAGTCTTCTCACTCAGGTTGTCAGGTCATGGGAACCAAAATAGTTTCAGGAATATTCGCTGCTGATCCCTTTAGTGCTCGCTGATCCCTGAATTTTCTCTTCCTGCTTGAAAGAGGATGAAGAGCTGTTACTCATCAACAGAGCTGGCAACCAAAGTAGCTTTTGTTGTTAGGAAAGTTGGAAACTTTGGGAAAGGAAACAATTCTAATTTTATATTTATCATGGGTCATTCGAATTTTTCTTTCTTTCCTTCTTTTTTAACAGGGAGGAAGGAGGCTGAAAGATTTGTTTTTAATTCTCTTATCCCCTTCCCATTCACCTTATGTTGCATAGATACTCATTCTAATGCATGGAATGTGTTTCTTTTTATCTGTGTAAGATCTTGTTTGTTTTATGTGTGCTTTAATTTATAAAACTGTATTTCTTTTTTTTTTTTTTTTAAGATTTTATTTATTTATTTGGTAGAGATTACAAGTAGTCAGAGAGGCAGGCAGAGAGAGAGAGAGAGAGAGAGGAAGCAGGCTCCCTGCTGAGCAGAGAGCCCGATGCGGGGCTCGATCCCAGGACCCTGAGATCACGACCTGAGCTGCAGGCAGAGGCCTCAACCCACTGAGCCACCCAGGGGCCCCTATAAAACTGTATTTCATTTTGCTGCCTTTTTCTCTAAATACTGGTTTGAAGATCTATCTGTTTCTACATGTACATCCATTTCTGTGTGTACATCGTTTTTGACTAATGCATTATACTCCACGCCATGCGCTCAAACCCCAGTTTTTGTATCTGCTGTCTGCGTGATAGATACTCGGGTTGTCCCTCCGTCCTCACATGTGTTGCTGCAGGGACCATCTTCCTACCTGTCCACTTATAAAGCTGCATAATAGTTACTCAGAAGGGAATCGCTGGGCTATAGGCTGGCACATAATGAATTTGATTAAATAGTGGTAGGTTCCTCTCCACGGTGGCTGCCAGAAGTGTTGGAGGTTTCCTACGCTCCCCCGTCCTGCCAGCGCTCAGCTTTATCCAGTTCTCCATCTTTCCTGGTCTCGGAGGTACAAAGTGATCTCTTGCCATTTTAATTTGTGTTTCTTTGCTTACAAAGGCTTGCGAGCATCTCTTACACATACAGCTCCTTCTGTAAATTGCTTATGCAGATCTTTGACCATTTTCTATTGGAGTTGCTATCTGCGTTGTTCATATTTAGACTGCAGATGTCTTCTCTTTGGGCATCTGTTAATTTTGTCTTTGTCCTTTTTTTTTTTTTAAAGATTTATTTATTTGAGAGAGAGAGAGTGTGTGTGTGTGTGCTCACGCACGCACGCAGGAGAGGGGCAGGGGCAGAGAGTGCTGAGCACATAGCCTGACTTGGGGTCCATCTCACGACGCTGAGATCAGGACCTGAGCCAAAACCAAGAGTCAGTCCGTTCACCGACTGAGCCACCCAGGGGCCCCTCTTTGTTGTCCTTTGATCAAGAAACGTTCTTAATTTGATGTAATCAGATAAATTCTTTGACGTGTTTAATACTTGTGGAGTTTGAAGAAGCCCCTCTCAATCCCTGGGTCATAGCAATTTCTTTAATTCAACTAGAGCCCATGTTGCATATGGTGTTAGACAGGGATCCAGTCCTATTATTCTTCATTTAATGAGGCAAATTTTCCAGTAATATCTCCAAAAGC
This sequence comes from Lontra canadensis, assembly GCF_010015895.1. Lineage (NCBI taxonomy): Eukaryota > Metazoa > Chordata > Mammalia > Carnivora > Mustelidae > Lontra > Lontra canadensis. Next base: position 18,056,720 of record NW_022630997.1, read on the forward strand.
ATCCATGTTTTCCTCCATTGAATTGTGGTATCTTTTGTCTCATCTATGGTTTCTGTGGATAAACTGGTCTGTTCGAAGCCTCTGGTCTGTTCCATTAGTCTGTCAGTTACTGCTACGTGTTTTATTGCAATGATTTTATAGATTTTATAATATGTTCTCATGACGGGCACAGCAAGTACCCCATCTCTGTTCTTCATCTTTAAGTTTTATTAGCTACTCCTGGACCATTATTTTTCTATATAAAATTTGGAATCATGTTTATAAATTCCTTAAAAATTCTATTTTAAGTTTTATTTGGATTACATTGAATTTATAAATTATTTGGGAGAAGCTTGACATCTTTTTGATATTAACTCATTTCCTCCAAGAGCATGTAATGTGTCTCTCCATTTTTTCAGCACTTTTTAAAAGAATTTTTGTTTTATTTGGAAATAATTTAGAACTAGCAGAAGAGTTCTAAGGTTAGTACAAAGAGCTCCTGTATGTCCCTCACCTAGATTCACCAAATGTTAGCATTTTGCCATATTTGCTTTATTACTCCCTCTCTGCATTTCTATGCATGTTTTTTTTTTCCTGACCCATTTGAGTTTGTTGCATCATGCCCTTTTATCCCTAAATACTTCATCAGCTAATTTTTAAATCCTTTATTAGAACTTTAAATTTTTTCTCCATAAAGGTCTAGGAAGGTATTTTTGGTTAAACTAATTTCTAATTATTTCATACTTTCGCTGCTGTTGTGACTCATATCTCTATTTTCTCTATTTTCTTAAAACTGGTAGTTTAAGAGAAAGAGTGTTGACTATTAGCATGCTGATTATGTAACTGACAGCCTTTTTTCCCCATCTTATTCAAATAGTTGATTTCTGGGTTTTTCCCCACTATTCCCACTATTCTCATTTTTTCCTGCTATTAATTACAAGTCCTTGAAAATAGTGCTAGTTTTGTAGCTTCTTACCCATCCTTATACATCTTATTTCTTTATCTTTCCTTGCAGTAGCGGCCAGAATTTCCAGGACTATTTCAAAACAGTTACTATGCTCGTAGGTGTCTGTCTGGCTTTCAGTCTTAAAGAGAATGAGTCCAGCGTTTTTCCATTTCATATACTGTTTGTTTTGGATTTTAGATGTGCCTTTCTCCAGTTAGGGTGTTCTCCTCTATTCCTAGTTTACTGAGCATTTTCATCATAAATGGGTATTAAGCCTTATAGATGCTTTTTCGGATTTGTCTCCAAAGAAGTAAGGAGGGTGCATATGGAAAGCTTTAGCCTTTGCTAAGGTTAAATTTTAAGCAAAAGATTTTTAAGAGTCTTCAGTACTTCTGAACCTTACTTACATAAATTAATGGTAAACGTTTCATGATTCCAATATAAGCTTATTTCACCTTTAGACCAGCTTTTTTCTCCTGCTGTTAAAGAGTCAGAATTTAAATAGCTGGTGTAAAGAATGAGAGAGAGCCATATTCAGCATCACAACTGGGGTTGTCAGCATGATTGTAAATATAAGATATGTAAAATTATAGTTTGTTTACTCCAGATCAGTTTCTAGTACAGGTATAAATCTTATCCAAGTAGATTTCTCAAAATGTTGAGATATCTCAACAGGTAGGTCTTTAGCAACTGTAACTACTGGGGTATCAGGTAGTTGAGTCTCATCGTCATCTCTTTTGGTACAGGGTTGGAGTTTTTTTTTAATTAGCTGTTTTCTCCTAATTATAAAAATTATACATCTTCATTGTAGAAAACTTGTAAAAATATAGAAAGGCAATTCTTTAATCCTGATTTCTAGCACCAGCCTGTAAAATGTTGGTTATTTCTCGCTTTTTTTTTTTTTTTTTCATGGGGTTAGGGCATGCTCATGGAGTAGGAGAATGTACTTAAACTTGGGCTATATATAATTGTATCACCCTTCCTCTTTCAGGGTTAGACCACCAACTCTCGTTCTTGCTTTGACTGATCCTCTGAAAAAAAGCAAGAAGATATGAGTAACTTCTAGGCTGATTCCTTAGAAACTGTTAGGCTGTTCCTGTGGGAGCCTCAGAACACAGACAGCCCGGCCTCACTGTCAGAATACGGGGTTTTTTTTGTAGCCCAAAGGCTACTGGACCAAAGACCAGCTTGGTGTGAGAGAGGGGAGCAGGCTATCTGATGTCATTTTGCTTCGGTTCATTGAGCACTTTTCCTTCTTTAGGCCACTTTCCAAAAAGACAAGTATGGAGAAAATAGTTGTGATTTATCTTATTTTGACTCTGAAATAAGCCCTAGGTTAACATTCCTACCAACTGGTAGATTCCACATCTGCCTGACCCTACCCCTTCTCATTCCCTCTCCTTTTGCCTTGCCTCCCCCCCCCTTTTTTTCGTTTTTGTCCTAACACCCACCTACCACTTCCTGAAACATCTGCCTTCCCCATCCCTCAAGGAGAAAGTGCTTCAGTGGCAGCAGATCTTTGTTTTTTTGGCTGACAAGTCCCAAGCAGGTGCCTGGTGCATACTGTTCTCTCAACGAATGGAAGCCATAAAATGACTTAGTCTGTAGAGAAGTAGCTCTGTGATACAGAGCAAGGAAGTCTAAGGGAGGGATGAAGAAAGTTCTCCTTTAAATACTTGGGTTCAGTAAAGTGGTAGAATGCCTATTTCCTCCTTGACCTTGTATGCATGACCATCAACCCAGCCACAGAGGTGATTTCTCTACATCTGGTTTAACAGCACCTGTGAAGCCTGTGGTTTCGAGGTTGGGGTGTGAGTGTCTGTGTTGCTGACAAGCACACGGTGGGAGCGGGGCCCCGGAGAGAATAATCCTTGCTGACGTTCTAGCCATGGGTTCTGAGCCCGGCACACACTGCATTGTTTTCATGAGGTGATTCTCTGAGGATAAATGATCTGTGCCATCAGCAGAAAAAGTTGCAATGGATGTGTTGGGCGGTGCTGAACTCCCCAGCCTCGTGCCCCATGTCCTCCCATTTTCTAGTCTGTTCTTCCCTCCCATCCCCAGGAATGCAGAAGCCTTTTGGTGTTTCTGTCATTTCTGGATCCAGGTCAGGATTGTCATGATGACAGACATGTTGTGCATACCTGGTGACTTTATCATAAAGCAAGGCCTCAAATCATGTTAATTGCACAATATAGGGTGACTTAAAAAAAAAGTTGCTGCTAATACACTGAATGGTGCCAAAGAGACCAATGGCACAGACCCCATCTATCCTGTACAGACTGTTTTCTGACTCATTGTCACTTATTACTCTATTTGATACCCACCACCGCCCCCAGCACATCTGAAACTCTGCTGCCTGGCCCTCTAGTCTGTTGCAAATCTACCTGTACACAGTAATGTACTTTAAGTCCCCACTTCACGCTTTCCTCACACATTCATCAGATGATCTTTCCTACAACAATAATGCTAGCGGTAGTATACTGTTAATTATAATTGCGAATATTTCATCTTTCATTTTACTGGGTTTCACTAATGGTCTCAATTCAAATGAAAGAAATATAAAACAACAATACTAATACACAATGGCAGCTAATATTTTAGCCAGTCACCATACTAATGCATTCTCATTTAATCTCCAGAATGATTTTATAAGGAAGGTGCCAGTATAATCCTCATTTTACACATGGAGAAATTAATGTACAAATCGGTTGAGAGGGGCATCTGGCTGGCTCAGTTGGTAGACCGTGTAACTCTTAATCTCAAGGCCGTGAGTTCAAGCCCCACGTTGTCTGGGGATCCTCCTTAAGAAATTGGTTTGAGAAACTTGCCTGGAAGTTACACTGCCGTTAAGTGGTAGAACTAGAATTCAGACCCATGTGTGTCTGTCTCCAAAGCCCATGCTCTTAACCAGCATGCTGTATGTGGTTGGCCTCAGGTGAGCAGGTGACTGAAGACAGGGAGTGACACAGAGTCACAGGGTTCTCGAGGACTGTCCTTTTCTCACGTATGCTGTGTTACTCACCAGTGCTCTGAGTTGTGGAGAGCATGGGAGGATTTTGCCTGGAGCCGAAACCATTTGGGAGGCCTCCTCTCCAGATCCTGCCTTGACTATTCCAGATAGTTAAGTACCCTCCTCGGGGTGCCTGGGTGGCTCAGTGGGTTAAGCCTCTGCCTTTGGTTCAGGTCTTGGTCTCATGAGCATCGGTCTCTCTGTTCAGCAGGGAGCCTGCTTCCCGGTCTCTCTTCTCTGCCTGCCTCTCTGCCTACTTGTGATCTCTGTCAAATAAATAAATAAAATCTTAAAAAAAAAAGAAGCTAGTCAGTGTTCAAAAATAACCCATTTTGGGGGCACCTGGGTGGTTCAGTTAAGTGTGTGCCTTTGGCTCAGATCATGATCCCAGGGTCCTGGGATCAAGCCCTGCATTGGGCTCCCTGGTCGGCGGGAAGTCTGCTTCTCCCTCTCTCTCTGATCCTCCCCCCTGCTTATGCTCTCTTCTCTATCTCTCAAATAAATAAATAAAATCTTTTAAAAAAAAATTCCTCATCCCAGTTGTTTCAATTATTTATTTATTTTTATTTTTAAAAAGATTTTATTTTATTTGATAGGTAGCAGAGCACAAGTAGTCAGAGCGGCAGGGAGAGGGAGAAGCAGGCTGTCTGCTGAACTGGGAGCCCAATGGGGGGCTCATCCCAGGACCCTGGGATCATGACCTGAGCTGAAGGCAGACGCTTAATGCACTGAGCCACCCAGGTGCCCCTATTTTTATTTTTTTTTAAGATCTTATTTAAAAATAAAAATAAATTTAAAAAATTGAAACATGGGGAATTTTTTAAAAAAGATTTTATTTATTTTAGAGGGAGACAGAGAGAAAATGAATAGTGGGGAAGGGGCAGAGGGAGAAGCAGGCTTCTGCCTGAGCAGGGAGCCAAATGCAGGGCTCCATCCCAGGACCCTGAGGTCGAGAGCCCAGCTGAGGGGGCTGGGCTCAGCCACCGAGACACATTCCCCCTCTTTCTTTTTTTAAGATGTCTCAATTTTTTAAATAATTGATTTGTTTGGATCAGGACCCGAGAAATGGGCACACACTGCGTTAAGGTTTGAGTGGTTTTTAACTGATTAGTCCCCCTTTTTCATTTTAATTTTTTGGTTACGATTTATTTTATTGAAGAAACTGGGCTTTTATCTTATAGTTTCCCAGATTCTGGATTTAAAAAATAATTATTTATTGAGAGAGAGTGGGATGGGGGGGCGAGGGGGAGAGAGTCTCAAGTAGGCTCCACACTGAGCATGGAGCCCCATGTGGGGCTCAATCTCAGAACCCTGAGATCATGACCTGAACCAAAACTAAGAGTCAGATGCTTAACTGTCTGTGCCACCCAGGGTCCCTATATTCTGAATTTTTTTTTTTTTTTTTACATTCTGAATTTTTAAATTGGTTTTTGACTTAACTTTTTTGACCTATTATGAGATAAGTTACCCTTTTAATCTGTCAGTCACTACAAGAGGTTCTAAGTTATTCAGCTTCCATATATAGTAAGGATTCACTGGTCTACATATGGCTTGGTTTGGCCCAGAGGTAATTTCTGAGGAGTCTTCCAAACATTCCAGGTGACAGGGTAAGACATGGTCAACAGACTGTCTGTATTTCAAAACATTTTGCCTCTGAAAGAATTTTATAACTTCTAATTGGCACGGCATTTCTGTGTTCCTGGAGTTAGTGGGGAGAACAGAGAAGGGAGTGAGTAGTCTGGTTTTCTTCTTTTAGACAGTGTTTGTTGCTTTAAGGATTTCTGGGGCTCAGGGCCAGAACCTCCTTGGGCTATTATTGTCTTACGGTTTAGATCTGCTTATCAGGAAACAGAATCCCCGAAGGGTCAGGTAAGAGGAGAATGGGTTTACATTAAAACCAGACTTTCGTTAGTGGCTGTTGGGGTCCTGTATTCTCGAGCAGTGAGCTGAACTGTGGAGCATAGTGCTAATAGTTGTGTTTTTCAAACCCGTAGTTTTCATTACTTGTTCTTCTTGCTGCTGCCACCTAGATGGGAATCAGTAATTATGATAGCTGGACCACTACAGATGTGAAGTCCAGTTTTGTCTTAGAGTTCTTGGAGTCTTGTTGCCTTGACCTGGTGGTTGGCTGTGATGGTTGTGCAGGGTAGTGAGTCAATATTGAAGGTCAAAGAATGAAAATCACTGAAGTAGGAAGCCAGGTGTGGATTTGTGTATTCAGTGGCTCGGAGAGTATAAGAATATAGTATCGCAGTGTTAGTATGTTCATGTTCATCTAGTTTTAAAGCCAAACGGCTAATCAACCAAAGCTAGAAATTTTAACGTAGAATGAGAAAGGCGTGTGATGAATTTATTTTAAATAATTTTATTACAAGGTGCCTTGTTTATTTTAAGTAAGAGGTTTGCTTTCAGGCTCTGAAAACAGTAAAGGAATAAAATCTCTGTGTTGACTTTTACCAGTGTGTTCAGACTTTATTCTTATATTCTCTAGGTATGAGTCAGGCTTGGTATGTGTTCTTTTCTGGTAACTCCAAACACTAACAAAGTGAAATATATTTATCATTCACAAGGTGTTAGAGTGGTTTGATAGTTCACTGATTGTTGATCCTTGCAGTGATCAACTAGCAGTAAGAATAAGCACTTGACATTCTTAGCTGATCGCAGATAGCAACAACACACACACGAGATGAGGTATTTGAGAAGTGGGGTGTGGATCATTAGATGGTACCGATGTGAATCATAAAGCTGTAGTGCACTGCGGAGTGATCTCCAGCATCTTAATGAGGCTGGAGTTGAAAGTGCAAGGGAAGTAGGGAGTATCTAGAAATGAGGCTGAACTTGGGGGAGCAGGGACCAGGTCACAATGAGCTCTATACAGTCAGCAGAAGGGTTTGACATACTTCTGCAGGTGCTGGCTGGGAACCCCTTGTGGAGCGTCAAGCAGCCGCGAATGACGGGATTTTGTATTTAAAAAGATAATCCTCGTTGCAGTGTGGAGAATAGAACTGAAGGCCAGGAGCCTGGTAGATAGGCATGTAGGAAGTTGTTGCAGTAGTCCCCAAGGAAAGGTGCTGAGGGTTTAATGTGGCAACAGTGATCTCAAATTTGTACCTTTCAGGCCCGAAAGGGCAATTTTTAAAAGGTCGATGCATTTGAGGGATTTAACAGTAGTGTCGGTGATTTCCCTAGAAGTTCAAGGGTTTTTTTTTGTTGTTGTTGTTGTTTTTAGAAGAGTAAATAAATTAATTTTATATCCCTCTTCTAATCCCTGGAAGGCATTTGGCAAAGGTTTCCTTGGACCCATAAGTGGGGATCTCGTTTGTGAACTGCCGCCAAATCCCTGTGGGCCTGTTGTGAATACGCGGCTCATTTAGAGCTTAGAGTAGAGGGGGTGTCAATTGCTTTGTCCTTGTGACCAGTAACCACAAAATCACATTGTTCCCCCTTCCTCTCAAGAAGCCTGTAGCAATGTTGGGCAGTGAGCCAGCGCCCAGAAGTTGCTGCCTCATCTGTATTTTGTATGTTAGTGAGTCTGGGTGATGAATGATGGTTCTCCTCCTCCTCCGTCACCATCATCATCTTTCTCATAGCTGACATTTACAAAATAGAGGAGTGCTTACTCTTTGCCAGGAAGTGTACGAAATGTGTTATCTACATGATCAAACTAATCCTCCTAACAACCTGTAAAATAAATTGCTATTACTGTTTTCAGTTTACACATGAGGAAACTAAGGCTGAGAGTGTGTAAGAAACTTGTCCCATGTCACATAGCTTTACAGATGCTGGAGCCAGTAACTGAACCCAGTTTTCTTTTTATTTTAGAGTCTGAGCTCTTAACTGTTAGGAATTTAGTTATTACTTATATGATTTGGTATGATTTCTCTATTTAAATTTGCTCTTCATTGCAGCTCTGCCCAGTAAGGTCCATGTAATCAAACAGTGTTTCCTGCAGCTCCTAACAGGTATAAAACACAAGTATAGAACATTTTTAAACATGAAGCACAGGAGGGGCACCTGGGTGGCACAGTTGTTTAAGCATCTGGCTCTAGATTTCGACTCAGGTCGTGATCTCAGGGTCATGAGATCGAGCCCCACCTGGGGTTCCTTGCTTAGCATGGAGTCTGCTTAAGACTCTCTCTCCCTCTCTGTTTGCCCCTCTGCACCTCAAATAAATAAATCTTAAAAAAACAAAACAAAACATGAAGCACAGGGGAAACCATGGGGGAGGTGGTGCATGGGCAGAATAGGGAAGCTATTTAAATTTCTAACTTTTTTCAAGGTAGAATATTCATGTATGTCATCCCTATTATGACTCAAGTGTAGCATTTGCTGAAATACACTCAATTTAAAAAATTGAGATATAACTCACAAACCATAAAATTCACCCTCTTAAAAGCTATACAGTTGAATGGGGTTTTTAAAGTGTATTCAGAAAATTGTGCAGCCATAGTTACTATCTAACCCCAGAACATTTGCTTCACCCTGTACTCATTAGCAGTCAACCCCCATTTCCTCCTGCTGAGACACACATTTCCAAATGTATTGAATACCAAAACGCATCCTAGGCTATGAAAAAAATTCCGAGACTATCTATAATCACCTTCTCTTTAACAGATAATAATAATAATAGCAGACAACACCTCTATCATGCTTAGTATGTGTAAGGTACTGTTCTAAGTGTCTTACGTGTATTAACTCATTTCAATTTCACTATGACCCTACAAGGCAGGATCTATTATTAAACCCATTTTACAGATGAGGAAATTAAGGCACAGAGCAGTTAAGTAACTCACCTCAAATCATATAATTCTAATAAAGGATGGAGCTGGGATATAAATGTGGGCAGACTGGCTTTGTAGTCTGTGTTCTTAATTATTATATATGTCTTAAGCTAATCATTTATATTTGAAAATGCTAGGAAGAGCTTGAAAACATGCTAAATAAAAGAAACCAGTCACAAAGGACCACATACTATATGATTCCATTTATATGAAACATCCAGAATAGACATATCTATAAGGGTATTTATAGAATAATAATTTATAGAAAGTCAGTTACTGGTTGCCTAGGACTGGAAGTGAGGGGGAGGGTAGGGTGGGTGGGAGACTGTTGGGGGGAAATAGGAAGTGACCGCTAATGGGTATGGAATTCCTTTTTGAGATAGTGAAAATGTTCTAAAATTGATAGTGGTAAAAGTTGCGCAACTCTGGGAATATACTAAAATACAGTGAATTGTATGCTTTAAGTGGATGAATTGTATAGTATGTGAATTATAACTTAACCTGTTTTTTAAAAATATGAAAAGAAACAACCAGAATGATTTTCCTTAGAATAGTTTTGTCTTCATCTGAAAAAAATTAAATATATTGTATATATACGGTCTCTCACACACATGGTCCCCCACCCCATTGCCCCCCTTTTTGGGGGGTACTCAGTCACTTGCAACCAGTTCTAAACCCCTGCTTGCCTACTTAAACATTTCAGATGCTTCCAAGTACCTAAAAAATCAAAGCCCAACCCTCCCTAACCTGGATGTGTGGCCTACGAGACACTATACAGCTGTGTGGGAAAGAATGGCATGATCACTGGGAATGTGATACATACTTGGGTATATAATTTAAAGTAGTTCAGTCATTTATTCTGCAAATATTTATGGTGGGCCTGCTATGTACCAGACTGTTCTCTAGGTGCTTGATATATATCAGTGAATAAAATAGACAAAAAGAATCCTTGCCTGGTAGAGTGTATAAGAGATAAGGTCTAATCCTATAGGCTTTGTAGAGGAGGTATTATTGGAGTTGGATCTTAAAAAATGATAGTTTATCCAGATGATAAGAGTTATGTGTGTTTGATGGAAGAATGAGGTGCCTACCTGGTCAGGTCGAAACATCTAGCATCTATACTGTTGTTGGTTTTTTTTTTTTTTAAATTTTTATTTTAACTTTAAATTTAAAATTTCAGTGATTTATCCCAACAACCATTTACTTTCCTCCTCCTGGGTCTGAAGTCTGGCTGCAATTTGGCTAATCTAGGCTGGGCCAGGTGGACCACAACAAGCTTTCATTTGGGTTCAAGTCTCTTTTCCCTTGTCTTCATTCTGGGCCTCTGGCTGAAGGGACAGCAGCTTTCCAGGGCATGTTCTTCTCATGGTGGGCTCTTAGAGCACAAGGAGAACAGCCAAACCATAAAACATGGTTTTAATCTTCTGCTCATGTCCTTTCCACTGGCACTCCATTTGTCAAAGCAAGTCACATGGCCAAGTCCAACAAAAACGTGACAGGGAGCTATACTCTGCCCACGGCGGAAGGCACTGCACAATCACACAGCACAGGGTATGGATCCATAATTCTATTATAAAGAAGGTGATGGATTTTGAATAACAATTTACTCTACAAGAGTATATGTTATAAACCGGAGAACTAGCTGAACAAGGCATGAATACAGAGGTGAACAGACATGGGGATAAAAAGGACAAAAAGTTGTGAGGGTATGTCAAAGATGTTGTTAGAGGATTGGAACAAATTGTCAGTTATGGTGCTCCACTGATTCTTGACTTGTTTTAGTTAGTTTTGTGTTGCTGGTATCAATTTTATCTCACAACACTATGGTGTAAAGACATTGACTCTTTCTTTATCTGAGTCATATTTTACCTATTCTAAGTTTCCTTCTGCCTGGCTGTTGGAAGATTTAATTTTAGGCATCACTGGAGCCCTTCCTTCCCTGCACCCAGTAGTATCAGAGAGATTCCTGCATCTACATGGTAGAAAACTAGAGGAGCTGTGTCTTTAGGCTACAGTGGTTGCCTCCTAATGTTGTAGGAAAACCTACTGTTCACATATACAAAATTCAGAGAGTTTAAAATTTAGAGTTAGAAAAAGATATTCTAATCTATGAACCAGAGAAGTTTAATACGAAACATTTGCAAATACCAAATGCTATGAAATGCTTCTGTCTTTGATGGAAAAAACAGTGTCAGACTTACATTCTCATGGTAAACAACTGTAAAAGTGGGAAAAACATGAGGCAGCTGTTTTCAGACACTAAACAATAGGCAGTATAGGTCTGTGATACTTGAGAGAAAGGAAATACCAGGTAAACCCCATATTCACCCTGGCTCTTTGCCTGGGGACATTTTCCTAACTACAGCCCAGGGAAGTGGAGCTCAAGTGAGAGCAATGGTCTCACTGAACAGGGGAGGAAGAGATCAGAGTTTGGGGCTACAAAGAAGGCTGATTTGTAGGACAGAGTACAGGAAGAGAGGGAGCAACATATGGGTATAGGGGACAGGAATCTGATCAGGGATTTCTCTCAGTTGCTTGGCCAAGGGCCAGGATGGGTAGTCACAAGGCAAGACTCTGTGAGACCTGATGCAGAGTGGCTGCTGTGGGGCTGAGAGGTGTACAGAGACACCCGAGGGAGGCTTAGTGCTCAGAAATGTTGAGGGGTGCATGGGTGGCTCAGTGGGTTGAGCCTCTGCCTTCAGCTCAGGTCATGATCCCAGGGTCCTGGGATTGAGCCCCGCATCAGGGTCTCTGCTTGGTGGGGAGCCTGCTTCCCTTTCTCTCTCTACCTGCCTCTCTGCCTAGTTGTGGTCTCTGTCTGTCAAGTAAATAAACTCTTTAAAAAAAAGAAAAAAAGAAATGTTGAAGTTCTAGACCCGCCTGAGAGACCTTGATGAGTACTTCAGACTTCATTTGAGACCCTAAGTAGGACAACTTTAGGAGTGAGAACAGTACCCTAGAGTAAAGGCTGTACCTTAAGACTAGGATAAAACCAAAATAGACCCATCTTATGTGGCATAAAACCAAACCTACTAGGATCAAAAGGATCTTCCAGTAATTTAACTGCTTATCAAACCAAAATTCAACACCCATTAAAGCAAAACAACATAATCCAGGCTTTGTACAACATTTCATCCACAATATTTAGCACACAATAAAAATTACTATAATACAAAGAAGTAAAAATATGACAAGCAAAAATGTGACCCATACTCCAGAGAAGAGGATATATGATGGCCCAGATGATGGATTTAGCACACAAGGAATTTAAAGCAGCTGATGTAAATGTGTTCAGATATTTAAAAGAAGAGATGGACATAATTAATGAATAGATGGAGAACATTAGCAGAGAAATGGAACTATTAAAAAGAGCCAAATGGGGGCGCCTGGGTGGCTCAGTGGATTAAGCCGCTGCCTTCGGCTCAGGTCATAATTTCAGTGTCCTGGGATCAAGCCCCGCATCGGGCTCTCTGCTCAGCAGGGAGCCTCGTTCCCTCTCTCTCTCTGCCTGACTCTCTGCCTACTTGTGATCTCTCTCTCTCTCTGTGTCAAATAAATAAATAAAATCTTAAAAAAAAAAAAAGCCAAATGGAAATTCTAGGACTGAAAAGTACAATAGCTAAAATAAAGATTAACTGGGTGGATTTATGAGAGCAAGGGAGACATGCAGAAAAAAGAGGCCAATGAGCTAGAAGGCAGATAAATGGAAGTTATCCAAACTGAAAAGCCAAGAGCGAGAAGATTGGGGACAGGGGATAACAAAGCTGTAAATGCTGTGAGACAATATCAAGTAGTTTAACATATGTCTAATTGGAGTCCCATAAAGATGGGAGGAAAAGCAAAGAAGAAATTCTATTTGAAGAAATAATGGCCAAAATTTCCCCAATTGTAGTGACAAACATCAACCCACAATCCAAAAAACTTAGTGAACCTCTCACAGTGAATATGAAGAAAGCTACACCTGAGCACACTGTACTCACCTGGTGAAAACCAAACTTAAAGAGAAAAATTGTAAGAGTGGTCAGAGAAAAAAAGATATGTAGAGAAAGCTATGAGAGTGAAATAAAAATATTTTCAGATAGGGGGTCCCTGGGTGGCACATTCTGTTGGACGTCCAACTCTTGGTTTTGTGTCAGGTTATGATTTCAAGACCATGAGATTGAGCCCCATGTCAGGCTCTGCACCTAGCTCAAAGTCAGCTTGGGATTCTCTCCCTCTCCCCCTCACCCTGCCCATGCACATGCTCTCCCTCAAATACATAAATCTTAAAATATTTTCAGATAAATGAAAGTTGGGAGCATTTATTGCCAACAGACTTAATACTGTTAAAAAATGCTAAAGGATGTTCTTTAGGTTGAAGGAAAATGATACCAGAAGGAAACTCAGATCCGTAGAAAGGAATAAAGAGCACTAGAAATGGTATTTATGTAGGCAAATGTGAAAGGCTTTTGTTTCCTAATTTATTTAAAGAACAACTGACTGTTTATAATGAAAATGGCATTGTATTATGGGTTTTATAATATGTTGCATTATTTATTGCTGTATAATAGATTATCTCCAAAGTTAATGGCTTAAAACAATAAATATTTATTATCTTACAGTTTCTGTTGGTTGGGAATTCAAGAGTGGCTTAACTGAGTAGTTCTGGCTCAGAGTCTGTCATGAGTTGCCATCAGGATGTTGTCTGGGGCTGCATTCATCTACAGTCTTGACTGGGCTCTAGGATCTCCTTCTAAGATCTTACTCAAAAGACTGCTGACAGGAGGCCTCATTTTCATCATGTGGGCTTCTCCATAAGGCTGCGTGAGTACTCTTACAACCTAGTCTTGGAAATTACACACTGTTACTACCACAACATTAGCATGTGGAAAATTCTTTAGGTCTTGCAATGGACTTTCCTGAAAACATTACCTTTTGGGAATGGGAATCCATTTTATAAACGTCAAGTCCTGGCAATGAGAAATAATATTTAACTTCAAAAAGCAAGTGTGTGGTTCTCTTATGCTTGACAATACAGGGCTAAAAAGAATAGTTGCTTTGCTTTGTGTGAAGGGATCAGAGGTGTCAGAAAATGAAGTTTAAATCTGTTTCAGGAAAGAAATTCTAAGTATATGCATATGTAATTCTTAGAACAATGATTGAGAAATCTAGAGGTATAGCTGAGAAGCCAAACTAAGAAGCTTGGCTTAAGAAGGCAATAGAGGAAATGAAATGGAATACTAAAAAAATATTTGGCTAGTTTGAAATAAAGCAGGCAGGAAGGAACAAACAAATGGGACAAGTAGAAAACAAATCCCATATCAATAACATTAAATGTAAGTGGTCTAAATATTTTAATTTAAAAGTGTAAGTGCTCCACAAATAAGTGAAAAACAATCTTGAGGGTTTTGAAGGGGCGGGGGGGGGGGGGGGGGGGTTGGGGTAGCCAGGTGGTGGGTATTATGGAGGGCATGTATTGCATGGAGCACTGGGTGTGGTACATAAACAATTCTGTTACACTGAAAAGAAAGAAAAAATTTAAAAAAAAATCTAAAAGTGTAAGTGCTCAGATTTAATGTCAACTGTTTAAAAGAGAGGTATTTTAGAAATAAGTCAGAGAAAGACAAATACTGTGTGAGCTCACTTACATGTGGAATCTAAAAAAAGCCAAACTCATAGAAACAGAGAGTAGAATGATGGTTCTCAGGGGCTGAAGGGTGGAAGAAATGGGAGGATGTTGGTCAAAGAGTACAAACTTTCAATTATAAAATGAATAACTTCTGGGGATCTAATATAGGCATGGTGACTATAGTTAACACTGTATCATATACTTGAAAATTGCTAAAAGAGTAGATTTTAAATGTTCTCACTGCAAAAAAAATTAATATTGTGAGGTGATGGACATCTTAACTAATCTTATTGTGGTAATCATTTTCCAACATATACATGTATCAAATCATCACATTGTGTACCTTAAACTTACACAATGTCATATGTCAATTATATCTTCATAAAGGTGAAGGAAAAAAGAGATGTGCTTTAAATATAAAGGCATTAGATATGTTGTAAAAAAAAAAAATAGAAAAAGGTAAACCATGTAGACAATAAAAAGCAGGCATGACTAGACTGATGTCCGAGAAAGTGGACTTCAAGATAAGGAGTATTAACAAGATAAAGAGGGACATATTGTTATGATAAAAGGGTCAATTCATCAACATGATTGAGACATTCTAAATGTGCTAATAACAGAGCTTCAAAATACATGAAGCAAAACCAACAGAATTAAAGAGAAAAACAAATTCCATTAAGAGGGGTTTAATACCTCTTTCTCCGTATTGACAGAGCAAGTAGATAAAAATCAACAAGGGTATTTATGATCTGAATGCCACCATCAGTCACCCTAACCTAACAGACATTTATAGAACACTATTCTCAACAACTACTGAAATACACCTAGAACACTCACAAAGATAGACCGTATGCTGGGCCACAAAACACCTCACTGAATTTAAAATAATACAAAGTACATTTCCTGACCACAGCAGAATTAAACTGGAAATGAATAACAGATTGGTGGACATATGGAGTCTTTGGAAAGTGAACAGTGTGCTTCTAAATAACCCCGTAGTTAAAAGAAGAAATCACATGGGAAATTAGGAAGTCTTTTTGGTTTAATGAAAGTGAACACATCATATCAGAATTAGTGGGATGCAGCTAAAGCAGTGTTTAGTGGGAAATTCATAGCTTTAGATGCTTATATTAAAAAAAGAAGAAGGATTTAAGATCTATTGTCTAAGTTCACAGGACATTTCTCATTCACAGGAATGAGAAAAAGATAAACCCAAGGTTGAAGCAGGGAAATAACAAATATAAAAGAAGAAATCAGTGAAACAGAAAACAAACAATAAAGACATTTAACAGTGCCAAAACTTGGTTCTTTGAGACGATCCACAAAATTGATAGCCTCCTAGCAAGACTAAGGAAAATGGAGAGAACAAAAATTTCTGATATCATTACAGATCATGCAGATATTAAAAGGTTAAAAAGGAATATTATGAACAACTGTATGTCAGCAAATTTGATAGCTTGGATTAAGTAGAACCATTTCTTGAAAAACACAACTTACCAATATGGAGACAAGAAAAAACGGAAAATTTGAATAGCCCTATATCTGCTAATAGTATTAAATATAATGAAAAACCCTTCCTTGAAGTTTTATAGGCCCAGGTTATTTTACTGATGAATTCTATCAAATATTTAAGTTTGAAACAATACCAGTCTTACATAGACTTTTTCAGAAAATAGAGAAAGGAACACTTCCCCATTCTTCATGTGGCTAGCCTATCCCATATACCCAAATCTAACAAGGACATTTAAAGAAAAGAAGATTACACACTAGTCCCTTGGGAATATAGGTGTAAAATCTTCAACAAAATAGTAGCAAATTGAAATTTGCACCATATAAAAATAACAATAGGGGCACCTGGCTGACTCAGTTTGAGGAGTGTGCGACTCTTGATACTGGATTCGTGAGTTTGAGCCCCAGGTTGGGTGTAGAGATTACTAAAAAATAAGAAGAATAATACATCATAAGCAAATAGGTTTTATTCCAAGAATGCAAGGGTGATTTGGCATTTGAAAAATCAATGTAATTTGCAACATTAATGGAATAAAGAAGAAAAAACATGATTATCTCAGTAGACACAGAAAAAGCATTTGATAAAACTCACTTATTCATGACTTTTAAAAAAGGAGGGGCAAAACAAAATGTTATGCACAACTGAAACAAAGTTCTGAACCATGCCCTTCATTTCCTTTTTTTTTTTTTTTTTTAAGATTTTATTTATTTATTTGACAGGCAGAGATCACAAGTAGGCAGAGAAGCAGGCAGAGAGAGAGGAGGAAGCAGGCTCCCCGCAGAGCAGAGAGCCCCATGCGGGGCTCGATCCCAGGACCCTGGGATCATGACCTGAGCCAAAGACAGGGGCTTTAACCCACTGAGCTACCCAGGTGCCCCATGCCCTTTATTTCTTTTGGCAGGAATCATAATGATCAGACATGTTAGCTGCCCAGAAGGCCCAGAAAAAGACCCTGTGTGATTTCTAGGACATAGTTAATCAATTGCCCTGAGATTGTATGCCTTTTCTATTTCTTAGGGAATTAGCATTCCATCTTGTATCAACTACCAGACACTACTGTTAGTTTCTGTAGCAATTTTGTAACCTTCTTATTAAAATGTTATCTTTGTTTTCTTTCATGGGAGTCTGTAATATAAATCTCCCACCTGTTTCATTCTCCATTTATCTTATCCCGGCTCCTATTTGTAACTGGTCACTCCCAGATTCAAGGTTTCCATTTAGATACATTATTTTCTTTACATATCCTACTTTTGTCCCCTCCTCTCCTGTCAGAGATCTTTTCACACGAGAGGAACCTTGAATTTAAGGTATGAACATCCTGATTTAGAACATTAAATCCTTCTTATCGACAATAAGGAATCAGCCATTCATTGGGTTTGCTGTGTCTTGGCGTTACTCTCCGGTTCGTCTTAAATTGACAGTACCAGAAGATTCCATATATACATTTTCCTTTCAAATTTAGTGGCTTTAGCTTCTATAAATGACAAGTATTAGTTTTTGTTACTTGTTTGTATAAAGCTACATGTCTGTTTTCCATGGTGTTTGGCTGGTGGTGCTCTTTGAAATGAGCTAAGTCACCCATCCTCAGGTACTTTTAACTCCTTTCTTTTCCCCCTATTTTTTTTCCTCAGAATTTTCTGTTTTTAGAATTCCTTTTCTTACCCTTACTTTGAAAATACCAAGAATATTTTATAAAGTAGGCTGAGAAACTCATGTCTTTTTAAGTCTTTGTCTTCAGCAAAAAATTAGCTTTTACTTGAAACAGATAGGGAAAAGAAACAAGATGCCTACCTTGCAGATTTCTGTAACATTTACCCTCACAGTTTAGAACACTGGGTTAATACATTTTCTTGGCATTCCCTGGATACTGTCCTCAAAACTGCCTGTTCTCGCATGTTTGCGGTGCTTCTTATTATCTGTAGCCTCACCCAAAAGTTTCATTTTACAGTTTCATCTTCATCGGCAGGTCTGCAACTGCTATCAGATGTATCATCTGGGCATTTCTTACATGCACAGCACAGTGGAGCTGTGAATTTTAATGTATTGCTCAGCTGCTTAGCTCAGACATGTCCAATGTATTTACTTATGAGTCAGTAATTCTTAAATTTCCACCCATAATTGAGACTCATGTGCGGTTTAAGGAACGGGCACCTGAGAGAGTACTTCAGGAACGCGTAGGTTGACCTATCTGAAAATATATCTTAATGGAAATATCTTCAAACTTGGTAGGTCCTGAAATGTTAACCTTGACCTTCCTCCTCCGGTGCAGTTTTGTTAAAAAGACAAAACTGTTGTAGAGATAGATGAGCACATTTTTTTAAAGTAGCTACAACTTTGTTTTAGGTGAGAAGTGTTTGGTTTAAATGCTGTGGTGGACCGTGACTGGCAGAACGTCTGGTCTATATCCTGTCCATCTGCCAAGGTTGCTGCCTTCCAATGGGGGACCAATTTGAAATAAGCAAAATGTAATATAAATTGTAAGACAGTTTATGATAGCAAATTCCTTTTCTGCTTTCGTTACTCTGATCACCCTGATTCAAAGCAGGTTTTTCATTTTTTTTCCTTAAGAGTCCAACATGCCATATAGCCTGTTTTACCCAAGTGCTGTGGTACTTGGGTAAAGCAAATCAGTGCTGTTGTCATCAGGAGAGCAGAAGGCAGAAGATTCTGTTGTAGGAGGACATGTTGACCTCTGTCTATGCTATGCTACTCAGCCCCATGGGGGACGCCATGATCAAGATGTATTCTACTTTTCCTCCTCATTCATTGCTGGTTCTCTGAGTAATCACCCAGCAGCGACTATTGACCTTCTGTCCAAAATGATCTCCAGTGACATAAACCGGAAGAGGAAATGCTATTTTCCTAGCTTCTCTCATTTCCTTCCTGAAACAGATTTAAGCTTCATTTTCTGACACCTCTGATCCCCTCACAACTAAAGCAAAGAGACTATTCTTTTTAGCCCTGTATTGTCAAGAATAAGAGAACCACACACTTGCTTTTTGAAGTTAAATATTATTTCTCATTGCCAGGACTTTTATAAAATGGATTCCCATTCCCAAAAGGTAATTTTTTCAGGAAAGTCAATTGCAAGACCTAAAGAAGTTTCCACATATTCATGAAAGGATATTCCTTTGAAGGAAACTATACTGGAGAGTCCTCACAATGAAGACCCCCTGCCCCGCTCCTGTCAGGTAGGCAGAGAGGTGCTGGTGGGAGCCAGGGCTCCCTATCTGCAGGAGCAAACAAGAAAGGAGAAACAGGAGGCCTTTGTTAAGGAAATCCCTTCGGAAATTTTGTTCTGGAATCCCAGAATGTAGACTTCTACTATGAACTGGGAAATATTAGGAAGAATATTGGAAGTGTCACCAGTGCTTTTTCAAAGAACAGGTTTCCAAACCTCTCGTACAGGGCATCCTACTTTCTTGGTAGTAAAACAGATGGCTCAGAGTTTTGAAATGAGAATTTAGAGTTTGGGTCCCGTGCACCATTCCATCAAAAGTGGGGCGATTTTATTTTTTTTTTTTTAGTGGAGTAATGCAGACATCAGTATCTTCATCAATATTTTTTGAAGCCTTCAAAATTTACATCTCTAGCTCTTATCTCTCACCTGGATTTACAATGGTAGGTTTAGGAAACTCATTTTTATAGTTTTCTGTATTCTTTGTCCCCATTTTTTTCATGCAGACATTCTCAGAAATGCTGAAAAATCCCTTCGGGCACATACCCATCAGGGGCTTGGCAGAATATGGAAGGCATGCTCAAGCTGGGTCATTTGAGGAAGTCCAACTTAGAATGGAATGGACAGGTTTGGGGTATATAACTACCCCAGGCTAGCAGGAGAGCCACCCCAGGCCTGAAGGGGCAGGAAACCAGGAGCCAACGGATAGCCCAGCAGGGAAGGAACCAGGGGAATAAACACTCCAGCCTTACCGTCCTTCTCCCATCAGCTCTTCCGCCATACTCTCTGTTGGCTGAACCCAACTAGAAGCCAGAGGCAAGAGGGCGCCTTGATGTAGTCCTTGTGGGCTCTGAGGGGCACCGTTGAAGGGTGCAGGGCGGAGGAAGGTGGAGGACAGGCCCAGGAGGGAAATGCAAGACATCTAGCACATTATTTATAGCTCAGTGTCCTCCATCTGTACCAGGCTCAGCTCTTCTCTCCAAAGACTCCTTTGGAAATGACTTTTTAAGCTGCATAATATCAGTATCTATCAGGGTAAAAGTTTATAATTTGTATCTTGGGAGATTTCAATAAGTATGTCCAGACTTGTAGATACGTTGATCATTAAACATGACTGAAGTTCCCCAGGCCTTCCTTCACGTCCTCTTGCTTGAATGACATACATTTTTAAAACCCCTTGTTTACTGTGGTAAATATATGTAACATAAAAGATACCGTTTTACCCACGTGAAGTGCGCAGACCTGCGGCACGCCCCACATTCGCATTGCTGGGCAGCCATTGCCACCAACTGGCTCTAGAAGTTCCTGATCTCCCCACACTGAAACTCTAGACCCGTTTCCCCCTCTCCCCAGTCCCTGGGAACCACCATTCTATTTTCTGTTTCTTCGAGTTTGTTCTTGGCACACCACGTAGGTGAAATCACACAATATTTGCCTTTTTGTGACTTAGCATAATGTCTTCAGGGTTCGTTGGTATTCTAGCATGTGTCAGACTGAATTCCTTTTTAAGACTGAATGATATTCCATTGTATGTATGTACCACGTTTTCCCCCTAAGTTTATTTAAATTCCAGCTTGTTAACATACAGTGCGATATTGGTTTCACGTGTAGACTTTAGTGATTCGTCACTTGCATAGAACACCCGGTGCTCATCACAAGTGCCCTCCTCAGTCCCCATCACCTGTGTCACCCAACCCCCCCACCCTGTAACCATCAGTTTGTTCTCTACAGTGAAGAGTCTGTTTCTTGGTTTGCCTTTTTTCCCCCATTGTGTTCATTTGTTTTGTTTCTTAAATTCTGCATGAGTGAAATCATACAGTATTTGTCTTTCTCTGACTTATTTCACTTAGCATTTAACACTGTCTAGCTCCATCCGTGTTGTGGCAAATGGAAAGATTTCATTTAAAAAAAAGGTTTATTTGAGAGCGAGAGAACATGCTTTGGGAAAATAGTGGGGACTATTCTAAGCTTCTGGGGGGCAGGAACTGTATCTTGAATGTTCTTTGGTACATCGTAGGAGTAACACTGGATTAAGAGGCAGCTGCCACAGGTATCAGTTGTAGAAAGTGCTAAAATATCCTTGCGTCACTAAAAAATGTCACTATAGATTTAAGAATTTCTCTGTCTCTGTTTTTCTCTTGCTGTCTAACTGAAAGATAAGCCTGTGTATCTCCTCCTGAGATGAATGGTCAAGTTATCTCCAGGGTTTTATTTTTCCCTAGGTGGGGTAGATACTTTGGAATAGGAGTTGATCTGTTTAGGACAATAGAAGAGAGTTGAATGCTCCTGTCAGCCACCAACAGGATTAGAGAATAAATATTTAAAGAAGAGGGGGTTCAGCCTGCATTAGAATTTGACTGAGTCCATTAGGCTTGATAAATATTTGCTAAATATCTGAATGAATTATAGAAAATGGGAAAACCTGGTGAATTTTTTTTTAGCATCTGAACAATATGTAAAAATCAACCGTTTAAAAGATTAACCAGGTTCATGGACAGGTTAGTGGGGAGAAATGAATTGTACCTTTAGCTGAGAAAAGAGGAAAATGACTCTTTAACAACAACAAGAACAAATGTAAACAGATAACGACCCTCGTTAAGATACATATGCCTAAGTGCTGCAGGGTAAAGTCTGTGGTTTATTTTGAAAAGCATCAAAAATAAAATAAATATTGCAGTGTGTCAAAAAGCAACATAGCTTGATAAATGGATAAAGGGAGAGGTTGTGTGATGATGAGCAGTGAGATGTGAATGGTAGACTCTAGGTCTTGTGTGTGAAATTCTTTCAACTTCGCTGTTGGAAAAATGTTATAAGAAAATGTTGGAGAGTGTGGGGCACCTGGGTGGCTCAGTGGGTTAAAGCCTCTGCCTTCCGCTCAGGTCACGATCCCAGGGTCCCGGGATCGAGCCCCGCATGGGGCTCTCTGCTCAGTGGGGAGCCTGCTTCCTCCTCTCTCTCTGCCTGCCTCTCCATCTACTTGTAACCTCTGTCTGTCAAATAAATAAAATCTTTTAAAAAAAGAAAATGTCAGAGAACCAAAGAGGAGCATGGAAGTCTAGAAGATTTTAAAGGAAGAACCCAGTGAGGTTTAAGAGAAGGGTAGCTTGTAGTAAAAACAAAACAAAGCAAACACATTGGCACTGGAGTAAAACAGACCTGAGTTCTGGTTCTGGCTAAGCTGTGTATTCGCGAGGGATTTTAGCTATACTGCCCAGGGGTGGCACTGGGATTTGAACCTGGGCACCCAGGCTTTAGAGCCTTCCTGTCTACCTTGCAATGCAGCCGCGATTCAAGCTTCTAGCTCAGTGTCTGGCACACAGTAGATTCTCAAATGGTAGCTGTTGCTATTAGCGTTACCGTTGGCTCTAGAGGATGAAGCCCACAGGAGTATTTGATCTGGAAGGCTTAGAGGACACCGTTATACAAGCTGGAAGTTCAAACCGTGTGTGGGGAAGAGATGGTGAATTTCATTTTAGATACGTGGAAGTAGAAATTTTGATATGAACAGTTTCGTATGTTTTTTGAAAATTTGATGAATGATTTGCTAACCCAAAATTTAAAAGCATGTTAATATGCTGAGCACCACTCTAGGCCGGTGAGCAAAACAGACCCAGATCTTTTCCCTCATTGGGTTCTGTGTTCTAAAAGAGTTTGAACAATTAAGGATCTTTATATCTCAAATGCAGAACGGAAACGCTGGCATTCACCAGCAAGCGAGGAAGATAGTGTTTCCACAGCCGACTTCCTTGAGGTCAATAATATGTTGAGGTCTTTGGCATCCTGCTGCCCGGGCTGCTCTTTCCCCTGCTTTCTCACAAGCCCAGCTGCGCTCAGAGTTCTTCTTCCTTCCATCTGGAGTTGGTGGAACAGCTTATATAAGCTATTTGTGATTAAGTTTCAAAATATCTGTCCAGGGCTCTACAATGGCCCAGACAGGAGCACTAACAGTTGCTTCTCCCAGGGTGTCCAGGGCGGAGAAGACGGGGATGAAATTCACTAGGTGCCACGTAAACCAGGGGGCCACGGACACCTCTGGTCTGGTCTCTGTCCCGCACTCCAGCCAGGCCCGGATTCCGGCACCCTCGCAGGGTGTGTGCTCCACAGCGATTACGCACTACTTCCAGCAGGGTCGGAGGTCGGTCAGCAAAAGTATTCACAGCAAAAGTATTCACCGAGCCAGTCCCTCCCCTGCTTCTGAGTCATTCTCTGGTGCAGCTGAAAGGCTCTGAGGGAGAAGCTTTGACTCTTTCACCTCGCAAAGCTCACTCCTCAGTGTGGCAGGGTCTCACATCCCACAGAGCTTATGCTAATTCTTTCCCTGACATTTCAGATAATGAGGTACATATTTAGTCTGCGAGTGACATGGAATTTGAGAACATGTACTAGGAGGAGGAAAATAATATCCACCCAAGCCCAGCCTTGAGTTGTGTTAATAATATATTGATGGCTAAGAGGTTTGCAAAATATTACGCTTATTTAAAAAAA
The DNA here is from genome assembly GCF_010015895.1 of Lontra canadensis. NCBI lineage: Eukaryota > Metazoa > Chordata > Mammalia > Carnivora > Mustelidae > Lontra > Lontra canadensis. The sequence continues at coordinate 18,080,220 of NW_022630997.1, forward strand.
ATATTTATGACACCACCCTTACACAGAAATCTGACATCTGGCAACGTCGGCTGTTTGGAGGACAGCCAGAAAATAAGAAAGGGGCCTCAGAGCACATTAAAACTAACTGTTGAAAAACTCTAGCTAACACATGTAGTTTGCCACCACAGAAGAGTTTGTTAGCATTTCCTTTGGAGCTTGTTGACTTTTTATGTATCTGAGAACTTGTAATAATTTGGGCGGTGTCTGTGCAGTCTTCTCTCCCCAGCAGAGTATAAACAGTGATCTAGAAAGAGGGTAGAAAAGCTGACAGAGGAGATGACTGTAGCAGGAAGACCCAAAAGTTACACAGTACTGCTGTTATCCGTCACTGCACAGTATAGTCATGTATGGTCTTCATAATGAACTTGCATCCGTCAGTCGAAGAGTAAATTACGTTCAGTGTCTTCCTGTTGCAGAAGGCAGAGAGGTATATAAAGTGTCTATTTTTTAAACGTGGTCAAATCTAAACCACGTTTCGACATGTTAAAACGGTCAATTCTGTGGTGTTTCTGTACTTGAAATAGCACATTCTCTGGTCATGATTTATCAGTGAGACAGATTTGAGCTTGTAGCTGATTATGGAAATGTTTAGTAACAACAGCTAACATTGCATACCTCCTGTACCAGCCCTGTCCTAGGGGCTTTCGCACTAGCAGCATCCTGTGTCTTTGGTGACAGATCTGGGTTTCCATTTCCATTCCATCCCTGACTTATTGTGTGACCTCGGACTGATTACATCACCTCTCTGAGCCTGTGTCTGCAAAATGAAACCAATAATACACGGTAGGATTGTTGTGAGGACTCAATGAAGGAAGTACATGGTATAGTGCATGGCACATAGTAAATGCTCAGTAAATAGTAGGCATTGTTATAATAATTTTGATCATTATCATCATCCTCTTGATGATGATTATGACTGTATAATTAGTTATCCCTGTTTTTCTGAATAGGAAGCTAGCACAGAGAGTTTAAGGAATATGTCCAGGGCGAAATAACTTGTAGTGGAGCTGGCATTTGACCCTTGGTCTCTGACTCCATACCCCTGGTTACTTTGCATTCACATTAAGCTGCCTCCTCAGCATGTGATTATAATTAGACTTTTATACTTAAAGAAAATACATGGTAGGAAAGGACAGAGGATGTGGGGAATGTTCCTGGCCCCTTCTTTTTTCCACTGTGGACCCAAGTCATATCGTTATAGAAAAAAGTTCCAGTAACACAAAGATAAGCTCCTTTCACTCAACAGTACAAATGAAATATGCAATGTGAATTGTGTTGCATGATTCACTAAAATCTTAAAGGTACCCCACATTGATATGCTCAATTATTTATTATTATATGCCTAACATGTTTGGCCACATCCCTGTTTTCATAGTAATAAATCAATGGCACTATAACCATGGTCTTTTTTTGTAATTAGGCATTTAGCGCTTTTTGATGTCATCATAGTTATATGTGAGATGAAAGTTAGAATCCTTGTCACTAGCGACACCAAATAGATACTTGAGGTAAATAAAGGGAATAGACTTGAGGCCTGGACACTCTGGAGAGAGTCATTCGCTCCAGGACGAAGACCTAGGGAGGGAGGTTGCTAATCATGGCTGATTGTTTATAGGTGAGCGCATGCCGGTGAGTTCCTCCCTTTCTGTTGCTTAAACTCATACTTAGGCTCCCCGAGCACACGAGTCAAGGTAACAAACACACCAACTTAGCAAAGCACAGACACCGTAACAGTATGAGGATACTGTGCAGACTTGGGGCCTAGGTGTCTTTGAGCTGAAAACACACTCTTGATTTGGTGTTGTGTATGTACTAGATCTTGTCTGGAGGTGTCATTTTTCTATCACCTTGTCTTGTTCTTTTTGTGGGTTTTTACTTTTCAGTATGTTTTAAATCTCTGCCTTTGAGGTGTAATCCCACATTCCTTTTTCTTTTTCTTTCTTCTTTTTTTTCTGTAGTGGGTAGGTAGCCAGGATCCCCTGGGCCTGAATCCTGGTCCTGCTGCTATGAATGAACTCTGTGATCTTAGACAGTTTAAGTTTTCCAACTTGCTGAGCATAAGTATCCTAACCTTTAAGATAGTTCTGGGGACATAAATGAAATGCCGTATTTAAAATCCCTACTTTTTAAATACCACATTTTAAAACTACCATATTGCCAGTACTTGAAAAATACTAATTTCCTTATTGCCCTCTACAGGTGTATTGAGAGGTCTACATTTCCCATCTTTGTACCTTTTCTGTCACTCCTAAGTAAAGGTCACTTTTTTTTTTTCAGTTCCAGAATTGCCTCGAGAAGCAAATGAAAAATGTATTTTGAGGAAATTATTATTTTTGTGAGATAGTGCCTTAATTTCTTTAAAGTACGAAGTACAAACTTCTTATTTGCTTGGCTTTGCCTTGATTCTAAGTGTCTATCTTAAGCTTTATCATTCTCAAGATATTGACCTATATTCCAGTATCTTAAATAGTTACGCTTTCCAATTTCTTTTTGACCTGTCTTTTTAGGCTGTAAAAACATGGAGGCTGGCTCAGTGGTTCGTGCCATCTTTGACTTCTGCCCTAGTGTATCTGAAGAGCTACCGCTCTTCGTGGGAGATATCATCGAGGTGTTGGCAGTGGTGGATGAATTTTGGCTTCTAGGAAAGAAAGAGGATGTTACAGGTAAGAGGCTCCTACCTAATTCCTTGGGTACAAAACAGACCACCAACCCTCCCTTCTTTCCATACTAAAAACAAAGTTTAAATGGGAAGCCCAAGTCATAAACTTCAGAATCCTTTGTGTTTTTTGTTTTTACTGTGGTTTCTACCAGTGAGGAGAGAATGTTTGTTATCATTCCATCTCTCCTCGTGGGTTCCTTCCAAAGGTTGAGATGGTTTGATACCAGCTGTCCCCAGCCTGTTTTCTGTTCACGTGTTTACCTCCCCTTCCTGGGCGTTTATCCACCATTGCTTCTCTTCTGAAAACATGTGTTACTTCTTTATTCAGAACCCTGTTGTTTGCCTTTACTTTTCACTACTAGCCTTTATCTCCGATTCATGTAACTTAAGTCACGTTCCCCCATATTTTCTCTGGTTGTCTTCCTCAAACGTTTTCTACCCTTTCTTCCACTCTTTTCAAGGGAGCGTGATGCATTCTGTTCACTCCTTCCCAGATCCATGGTTGGTCCAAATTTATTAAAGCTGCACCTGCGCTTGGCACAGCCCCCTCCCACTTCTTATGCACCTGGTTTCCTTTCTTCTGGACTTTAAAGTCTATGTTAGCACCTATTTCTTTCTTTCATTAGCCTAGGGAAGTCTGGAAGTTTTTACCCCACACTGTGCACCTGTGTTTAATCCAGTCCTTAACTTGCATGTATTTACAGAAGTCTGGCCTGGAGTTTGTTATATAGTCCTTCAAACAGACTCTGTTGATGTTTACCACACACTTGGGAGATAATACATTATTTCCCAGTAGAAATGATAACTCAGCTAAGACAAAAATGACAAGAGTTAGCAAGGCAAAGAAGATAGACAGAAAATGCCCTGGGCTGACAAAGAACTTGGAGAGTCAAGAAGAGTTGAGCCAGGCATGCAGTGTGGATGGTCGAGGGGGCAGAATGTGCTGGGCAGAGGAGCGGGAGCTTGACCATAGACGACAGAGGATGCCATGGTAAGGAGTTACAGAGTGGGGTATATAGTACAGGTGCCGTAAACACAGTCAGATCGGTAGTTGAGAAAGCTCGATGCTATGGTTTGGAAAATGACAGGAAAGGGCAGAACCAGGGGCAGGGAGGCCTACTGGGAGGTTGTTGCGATAACCCAGGTGAGACATGCTGCTGACTTGGACCAAAGTGGTGGGTCTGGAGATAAGTGGAGAATACAAGAGGTTTCTAGAAGGTGGGATCCATTAAATTTTCTGATGCTTTTCAGCCAACAAGCCCTGTCTGTCTACTACCACCTTATTAAAACCCTACCTGTCTTCAGACTCAAATGCAAGCTTTTTCATAAAATTTTTCTTGTTCATCCTGCAAGCCTTTCTGCCTTCCCTAACTTCCACAGCAATTTGTACACCTCTATTGTGTCGCTAGATTTCAGAATGAAATTATTGCTTATGTCTCAATTCAGTTTTAAGACCTTTGAGAGCCAAGACTGTCTTGCCCATTTTTCCCTCTGTAGGGCATCCTGTGTCGAGGGGCACTGGATCAGTGCTAATTAGATCAAATTGCATTCCCTGTGCCCTGCATGCCTTAGATTGCATGTGCTGTGCTTGTTCTGTAGAGATTCTCCAGTTATGAGTACTTGGTTTTCAATTCAGTGTCTGTAAATGGGCTCAGAAGAAAAGTTACTTTGTTCTGGTATATAGAATGAAATGTCAATGTTAGAAATGTTTACCTTTATTTTCAGGGCAGTTCCCCAGCAGTTTTGTGGAAATTGTGACCATTCCCAGTCTAAAAGAAGGAGAGAGGCTGTTTGTCTGTATCTGTGAATTTACATCCCAAGAACTGAATAGTCTTCCCCTCCATCGAGGTAAGTTGGCCATTCAAGAGTACACTGTTTACTTTTTTCAAAAGATTATTTATTTATTTGACAGTGAGAGAGAGACAGAGAGGGAGCAAGCAGGGGGAGTGGCAGGCAGAAGGAGAAGCAGGCTCCCCATTGAGCAGGGTAGCCTGATGCGGGGCTCCATTCCAGGACCCTGGGATCATGACCTGAGTTGAAGACAGATGCTTAACTGATCGAGCCATCCAGGCACCCCAAGGTAGATTGTTTAAAATAAGACTAGTTGGGGCACCTGGGTGGCTTAGTCAGTTAAGTATCTGACTCTTTTTTTTTTTACCTTTTTAAAAAAAATTTTTTTTTAAATTTCTTTTCAGCGTAACAGTATTCATTGCTTTTTTTGCACCACACCCAGTACTCCATGCAATACGTGCCCTCCCCAATACCCACCACCTGCTTCCCCCAACCTCCCACCCCTTGCCCCTTCAAAACCCTCAGGTGACTCTTGATTTCAATTCAGATCTCAAGGTTATGGGATGGAGCCCCACATTGGGCTCCGTGCTCAGTGGACAGTTTGCTGGGGTTTCTCTCTCTCCCTCTGCCCCTCCCCACTTATGCGCTCTCTCTCTCTCTCTCAAAAAATTAAAAATAAAATAGGTTTAGTGAAGTTGTCCCATTTTGACAACTACTTCTTTTTTTTTAATTTTTTTTTAAAGATTTTATTTATTTATTTGACAGAGACCACAAGTAGGCAGAGAGGCAGGAAGAGACAGAGAGAGAGGGAAGTAGGGTCCCTGCTGAGCAGAGAGCCCGATGCGGGGCTCAATCCCAGGACCCTGAGATCATGACCTGAGCCAAAGGCAAAGGCTTTAACCCACTGAGCAACCCAGACGCCCCCCGCTTTTTTTTTTTTGAATTTTTTTAAGTGGCTAACCTCTGGGGAGTAATAGTGAGATTGTGCTGACAATAATAATGTCTTATATTTGCATAACATTTTAGAATTTCCATAGTATTTTATCACAAATACACTCTCATCTGATCCTCAACACAGTTTTGGGAGGTAGCAAAGTAGATATTATTAATTGCACTTAATAAATAATGAAAATGAGATTCAAACTTTTGGCCTCCGAAAGTAAAATCATGTCACCTGATTATAAGCCCAGCATTCTCTTTCCACTGCCCCATATTGTAGCCACACTTCAGACAACCTTTAGCTTTTTCCCCTTAAAAACTAATACAACTTTGCTAGCAACATTACTATAAACGTATAAGAACTGAGGAGAAATTGTGGTGTGGAGATTAAGAGACAAATACAAAACAGCCCCATTTGACTCCCAACCATTAGGTAACGTTACCTTAAAGTTCTCATCAGACCCAGTTTAAAAGGACGTGGTTTAAAGTGAATAGTCATAGCCACGTCTCAGTGACATTCCAAGTATTTCTCACTTTACTCCGATAGGCATAGAAACTTCTAAAGATGGACTATAAATGCTTTCACCAAATATACTTAAGTCTGCACATTTCTGCATAAGCACAGGAACCAGTACTGTTCTGCAAGCTGACGTTTACCATCAGTGCCATATTGTGATGACTTAGGACAGCCAGCAAAATGGTAGAATTTATTGGGCATGTTATTGTCACTTGTTCTTTTGAGTAGGGCCCTAAAGGGATAGGCTTAATTTCTTAAACCGCATGCACATATGAGAGAGACAGAGCAGAGGTGGGGAAAGAGAGAGCCTAGCCAACTTCCCTAACCCATAGTCATGGAAGAAGGAGTATTGGATTTGGATCTTCATCCTCAAAATCTGTTTTGAGAGTTTCTCACACTTCACTTCACACTTGACCCTCTACCTCTTTTCTGAACACTTCCTTATTAATCAGTGTTGGGAAGGCAGAGAGAAATAGATGAAGATGTTAGAGCAGGAAACTCTGATCTGTCCCTACTCACAGCCCTGGGTTCATGTCAGACCAGCGGGAGCAGAGAAAGGGCCCCAGAGCACAGTGTCTTCCATCAGAGCTGTGCAGAGGATGTGGGTGGCATGGATGTGTCCTTTCCGGCATCTGATTCCTGGAGCAAATAGTGGGTGTAAGAAAATACTCTAGGAATATGCAATATGTCTAAGACATTTGGGGACACCTGAGGATGTAGCTTCTGGAATTAGCATTTTTTGCTTCATAATTGTATCTTGTGTCACCAAGCTTTAGATACTAAAAAGAGACATTTTCTGCTAAATGCCTTCTCTGGGAAGACTGGTCTCATGGGTTCTTCTGAGCTTGCTTTGAAGTTAAAATCCACGTCAGTAATCCCAGGGCTACCAACCAGATTTCTCAGGAAGACCCTAGCATGGACCTTTCACCCATGAGCCTCCTGAGCCAAGACTGACTCAGGCTCAGCCTGGGTCCTGGAATCTGTAGATGTTATCATGATTAGTTTTTAAGCAAAGGAAGAGGATGCAGCAGGGGCGATCCATAGGAAGCGACCAGAAAGAGGTATGCTAACTCCCGGCGGTTTGATCTTGTTGTCGTCCCTGATGCTCTCCTGCCAGTAAGTGCGCTGACTATTTAGCTCTCTTTCCTTCTGAGCTTTTCACATCTTTCTTAGCTCTGTGTCTTCTGGTTTGAACACATAAGCCTTTGAGAATGGGGAATTTCAATGTACCTCTGCAGTTTGTCTTTTCCTGGGAAGTTGAGCACGAGACACAGAAATGATAATTAACTTCTCTAGTTTTCTATACGTGACAGTCCACATTAACAGATAATAATAGTTGGAAACACAGTAAAAATGAAAGTATTGTTTTATACCGCATACAGTTTATAAGACTTGAGTCAACACTTCGTGATTTTCAAGTCTAGTGCTTGAAATGGCCCTTCTGTTTCTTATACTGAAAATTATTTTTTTCCATTAGGTCGGTGTCCCAGCTCATGAGTAGCCTACGTTCCTGTATCTCTTTCTTCTAGTACTATTAATCCTGTTGTTTCTTTATCTCTCCTTAGTACCTTCTGTGTAGCAGTGAAGCTTCTCCTGTTCTGTGTAAATAAAACTTTTGGTGATTTAATATGTCAGGAGGGCATCTGAAAACCTTGAGAGCTTGTGGGATGATGTTTGAGAACTGTTTTGTTTCACCAGACTGCCTTTAGTTGTTACCTGCTTATCTTTCAGAAATATCATTGGAGTTAAATTATTTTTTAGATATTTTATTTATTTAATTGAGAGAACGAGAGAGAACATGAGAAGGGGGAGAGTCAGAGGGAGACCCAGACTCCCTGCTGAGCAGGGAGCCTGAAATGGGGTTTGATCCCAGGGCCCTGGGACCTTGACTTGAGCTGAAGCAGATGCTTAACCAACTGAGCCACTCAGGTGCCCTGGAAAAATGATATATTTTAATTGTAAAATTATATTACTAAAGAAATATATGTATTTAGATATATATAGAGCAGGCAGCATAGCTTAGAGGATAAGCATTCTGACAGCCCTAGATTTAAATCTGACTCCACAACTTATCACTGTGATGTTAGGCTGGTTACTTGCATTCTCTCGGCCTTGTAGGATAATAATACCTAACTCAGCTGGTTGTGAGGACTGAACGAGGTCGTACATGTTCAGCATCTGGCACAAGGTAAATATGCAGTAAAGATGAGCTATCTTTCTTCTTCTTTTTTTTTTTTTTTTTTAAGATTTTGTTTATTTATTTGACAGACAGAGATCACAAGTAGACAGAGAGGCAGGCAGAGAGAGAGAGGAAGGGAAGCATGCTCCCTGCTAAGCAGAGAGCCCGGTGCAGGGCTTGATCCCAGGACCCTAGGATCATGACCTGAGCCAAAGGCAGGGGCTTTAACCCACTGAGCCAGCCAGGCGCCCCTATCTTTATTATTCTTAATCTAGGATTCCCGGACTTCATAGATGTGCTTTGGGAGGCCTGGTTTCCTGATTGTTCCGGGAAGGTGTGTGTGTGAACATTCTTTCAGATTCTTTCCGGAATTGGAATCACCAGTACGCCTTCCAGCAGGTGTCACTCTTTCTCCTTTCCATAAAGCTGTCCAGTTGTTATGGACCATTCCTGTCTTTTAGTTGTTTAAACTCAAAGACAAGGCTGTCTTTGTATGTCTTCTTTGGGAAAATGTCTGTTCAGACCCTCTGCCCATGTTTTAATTGGGTTGTTTGGTTTTTTTGGTGTTGAGTTGTGTAAGTGCTTTATATATTTTGGATATTAACACCTTATTGGATCTATCATTTTCAAGTATCTTCTCCCATCCAGTAGCTCGCCTTTTTATTTTGTTGATGGTTTTGTTTGCTGTGCAAAAGCTTTTTATTTTGATGTAGTTCCAACAGATGCATGAAAAGATGCTCAACATTACTAATCATCAGGGAAATGCAGATCAAAACCACAGTGAGATATCACCTAATACCTGTGAGAATGGCTAAAATTAAAAAAAAAGAAAGAAATAACAAGTGTTGGTGAGGATGTAGAAAAAAAGGAACTCCTGTACACTGTTGGTGGGGATGTAAATTGGTACAGCTACTGTGGAAAACAATATGAAGATTCCTCAAAAAATTAAAAATAGGGGTGCCTGTGTGGCTGACTCGGTTGTGTCTGACTCTTGGTCATGGCTTAGGTCTTATCTTGGGGTTGTGAGATCAGGCTAGGGGCTCCACACTGGGCATGGAGCCTGCTTAAGGTTCTCTCTCTCCTCCTCCCTCTGCTCCCCATCCACCCTACTCAGGCACACACACATGGTCTCTCTCTCAAAATAAATAGAGAAAGAGAGAGAAAGAGAAAGAGAGGAAGGTAGGAAGGACAAAAGGAAGGAAAATACCATATGACCCAGTAATTCCAATAATTTACCTAAAGGAAATGAAAATGGGGTTCTTGGGTGGCTCAGTAGCTTGAATGTCCACCTCTTTGTTTCGGCTCGTGTCTTGATCTCGGGGTCTTGAGATTGAGTCCCAAGTTGGGTTCTGCACTTGTTGTGGAGTCTGCTTGGGATAGTCTCTCTCCCTCCTCCCTTCCCCCATGTGCACGCACATGGACATGCTTACTCTCTAAAATAAATAAATCTTCTAAAAAAACCCTGAAAAGACTAATTCAAAAAGATATGTGCACCTGTATGTTTATTAAAACATTAATTACAATAGCCAAGATATGGAAGCAACCTAAGTGTCTCTTGCTAGATAAATGGATAAGGAACATGTAAATATATACAATGGAATCTTACACAGCCATAAGAAAGAATGAGGTTGGGGCGCCTGGGTGGCTCAGTGGGTTAAAGCCTCTGCTTTCGGCTCAGGTCATGATCCCAGGGTCCTGGGATTGAGCCCCGCATCGGGCTCTCTGCTCAGCGGGGAGCCTGCTTTCCTTCCTCTCTTTCTGCCTGCCTCTCTGCCTACTTGTGATCTCTGTCTGTCAAATAAATAAAAAAAAAAAAATTAAAAAAAAAATTTAAAAAAAATTAAAAAAAAAAAAAAAGAAAGAATGAGGTTGTACCGTTTGTGACAACATGGATAGGCCTAGAGAGTATTATGCTAAGTAAAATAAGTCAGACCACAAAAGACAACTACCAGATGAGTTCACTCATATGTGGAATCTAAAAGAGCAAATGAATAAACAACAACAGAAAAGCAGAATCAGGCCTGTAAATTCAGAGAGCAAAGTGGTGGTTGCCAGAAGGGTGGGGAGGTGGGGGGATGGGCAACATGCTTGCAGGGAGTGGGAGGAGCAGGCTTCCAGCTATGGAATGACGAAGCCACAGGGCTAAAAGGCCCGGCATGAGGAATGGAGTCACTGGTACTGTAACCACAACGTATGGTGACAGATGGTAGCGATGCCTGGGCACAGCATAGCATGTAGAAAAGTTGAATCACTGTGTTGGACACTGGAAATAAATGTAACATTGTGTGTCAACTCTATTCAAATAGAAACATTTTTTTAAAAAGAGAAAAACAAGGTTTTCTCTTAGAAGGATCCATGCAAGTGGCCAGGGCCATTGATTGTCTTAAAAATAAACAGAGGGAGAAAAAAAAAAAAAGATGGGGGGTGGGCAAAAAACAAGAATGAGAGTGTGACAAGGAAAATACAGAGAAAGAGGAGAGAAGAAAGTTGGTGGGAGTGATGAAATGCCACCAATAATGACCTCACATAGCACAGGATGCCTACAACCTTACGTTTCTAGGCACCTCCCACCCTCACAAAAGACCAATTAAAATGAATTGATAGTTTTTAAATTAAGTTTTTAATTTTAATTCCAGTATAGCTAATATACAGTGTTATATTAGTTTCAGGAATATAATGTAGTGATTCAGCAATTCTGTACATTACTCAGAGCTCCTGGTCAGTGTGCTCTTAATCCCCATCTCCTATTTTACCCATCCCCAACCCACCTCCCCTCTGGGAACCATCACTTTGTTCTCTGCAGTTAAGAGTCCATTTCATGGCTTGTTTCTCTCTCCTTATTTTATTTATTTATTTATTTATTTATTTGAGAGAAAGAGAATGAGAAGAGGGGAGGGTCAGAGGGAGAAGCAGACTCTCTGCCCAGCAGGGAGCCTGATGCAGGACTTGATCCCAGGACTCTGGAATCATGACCTGAACTGAAGATAGTTGCTTAACCAACTGAGCCATCCAGGCACCCGTTTCTCTGTCTTTTTCAAATTTTGCTGGTTGGTTTTATTTCTTCTTATTTTTAAAGATTTTATGTATTCATTTATTTATTTGAGAGAGAGAGAGCGTGAGCTCTGATAGGAGGGAAGGACAGAAGGAGAGGGGGAAGCAGGGAGCCTAGCTCAGGGCTCGATCCCAGAACCCTGAGATCACGACCTGAACTGAAGGCAGACGCTCAACCAAATGAGCCCCTCATTTGTTTTATTTCTTAAATTCCACATATGAGTGAGGTCATATGGTATTTGTCTTTCTCTGACTGACTTATTTCACTTAGCATTGCACTCTCTAGCTGCATCCATGTTGTTGCAAATGGCAAGATTTCATTCTTTTTTAGGCTGAATCTGAGTAATATTCTATTGTCTGTATGTATATATGTGGGGTGTGTGTGCGTGTGTGTGTGTGTATTAGATCTTTATCCATTCATGTATCAATGGGCAGGCACGTGGGCTGCTTCTGTAATTTGGCTATTGTAAATAATGCTGCAGTCCGCACAGGAGGGCATGCATCCCTTTGAATTAATGTTTTTGTGTTTGGGGGTAAATACCCCAGTAGTGTGATTACTGGATCATAGTATGATTACTGGATTTTTGGCAAAAAAAATCATAGGGTAGTTTTATTTTTAATTTATTGTGATGCCATGTGTGTGACATATGAGGGTCGGGTTCTAACATGGGTCATTGGAAGTCTAAGTAACATGTGTGGTCAGTCTACCTAAAGCACATAGTCTCCCGGGCATTGCAGTTCAGGGGGACCTAATACTGCAGTTAGGCTTTTTATATTCAGATTCTAGGAAGACTTGCATTTGTTCTTACCATCTTATCCCCCCCCCTTTTTTTTTAATATTTATTTGTTTGATAGAGATAAATATATATATTTATCATATATATATATGATATATATACATATATATATATGATATATATACAAATATATATATTTGATAGAGATAAATATATATATTTATCATATATATATATGATATATATACATATATATATATGTAAAACCTATCAAAGCAGGGGGAGTGGGAGAGGTAGAAGCAGGCTTCCTACTAAGCAGGGAGCCCAATTCGGGGCCTGATCCTAGGACTCTAGGATCAGGACCTGAGCTGAAGGCAGACGCTTAACGACTGAGCCACCCAGGTGACCCTATCTTATTCCTAAATGCATTTCCTGCTCAAAGAAATAAAAAATCCCACTAGAAGAAGCAAGCAGCTGGGTGCTGGGATTAACTGTGCATGAGTGAAAGCCTCAGCTTGACCCTGAGGGTCACCACACTTCCTATTTTCCTGTTTGTGCAATCTGGGCACTCTCTTCCAGCCATTGCTCATATTGTTGTTTTAGAAGTCTGGAAATGACCCCTAGGTAGCCTCTGTTCCTCAGGAATCACCTGGGGTGCCAGGGGAAGAGCTACATGACGCTGATGAAAACCAGAGACTTGTGCAAAAACCTTAGCACCAGCGACAAAATAAAGGCGTTGAGCTCAACTATCTCTAAAGTGATTTTCAGGGTCTAAACTCTGACTTTCAAAAAAAATCCACCTTTTTTTTTTTAAATATAGAAGTAGCCAACAGAGCTATCTTGGTCTGCTAGGTAATAAAACTTATCAGAACAGTCGCCTGGCTGAAAATAGGAGAAACAAGCCCTATGATAAGGATTTCCAGGAGATCTGGCAAAGCAAGGAAAATACTGTCATTCTGCAGCTTTAGGAAAGCCAGCTCATTTCCAAGCCCATGGAGTGGGAGTTGTGGCCAGCTTTTATTGTTCTTATTCCCCAAAGGCCCATTGTGCCTGATCGATAGTCATATCTCCGAAGACTTCCCTCTGGGTTTTTTTTTTTTTTTAAGATTTATTTATTTATATTTGACAGAGATTTATTTATTTTTTATTTGACAGAGAGATGACAAGTAGGCAGAGAGGCAGGCAGAGAGAGAGGGGGGCAAGCAGACTCCCTGCTGAGCAGGGAGCCCAACACGGGGCTCTATCCCAAGACCCTGGGATCATGACCTGAGCTGAAGGCAGAGAATTAACCCACTGAGCCACCCAGGTGCCTCTCTCTCTGGGGTTCTGATGGAAGAGCCTTAGAGTTGGCGGGGGAAAAAAATCACTTATAACACTCTCAGGACCCCAAGCTCCAACAATGGATATTGAGTCATAAATTAAAGGAATATAGAAATAGAGGGCCAGGACCCCAATTTTCAAGAATATCTAGGTTAAAAAAAAATATATATATATGTAAAACCTATCAAATCAGTGAAAATGTATTGGGTGCCTACCACCGAGTACAAAAGCTTACATGAGGTGCCATGTAGTTATAAAAATACAAGTGTCAAAATGAGTGATGTTGATCATTTCTTCTGTAGGCTACAGATGTCCAAGGGGAATGTGGGTTTCTGAGGTCCTTTAGAGAAGTATGCTAGGGTTTCAGAGGGACAGGCTTGTATAGGAGCTAATGAAAGTGACCTTGTGTGGAACAGGGTCTCATAGGTGAGATAGTATTGACTGGCTTGGGGCAGGGAGGGTATGACTGGCCGTAGGTGCCTGGTTACACAGAGGTAAAAACATAAAAATAGTGTTTTGGTAGTTTAGTAATTAAACATCTTTAGAAAGTGTCCAGAGCAAACTTATATATAATATATATATATATATATATATATACATACACACACACACACACACATATGTATGTATGTATTTTTTTTTATATATTTCAGTTAATAAGAATAGAATTTTTAGAGAAGAATCCTTTGGGAGTAGGAAGAAGCCTTCATGACTTGAGGGAAAAGTTTGAGCAGGGGAGGAATGTGGTAAAATTGGTACATTTCTCATTTTAGTTTGGCATGAGTCATTTGGAAGAGATAAAGTCTGGGGCAAGGTTTAGGAGAGTGAGATGATGATTGCTGGACTATGGTGGTAGCAAAAGCAAGCAGTGAGAGGAAGTAGTTTCTGCAAGAAGATATTAGAGGGAGGGGCGCCTGGGTGGCTCAGTTGGTTAAGTGTCTGCCTTTGGCTCAAGGTCATGCATGGTCTCTGGAGCCCTGGGATGAGCCCTGTGCTGGGCTCCCTGCTCAGTGGGGAGTCTCCTTCTCCTTCTATCCTTACCTGCTGCTCCATTCTCTCTCTTTCTCACTCTCTCATTTTCTCACTAGTTCGCCCTTAAATGCATAAAATCTTTTTTTTTTAAAAAAAGGCTTGCAAGAGGCTATTAGAGGGAAAAGGGAAGCTAGCAGCTTGAAGCCAGTTTTGGAGGGAAGATATAATTAATTTGGGAGTTGAAGTTGGAAAATCATTGTCATTATCAAATGGACATTGACTGCTTGCTGTGCAAAAGGCATTGTATCTGACTCATGAAATACAAAAGTGGTACCGGCTATTAAGGAATATGTAATTCACTCAGTGGGAAGATAGGACAGACTCAATTTGTTAATCTAATTTGTTAACTTAATTTGTTAATCAAGAGCATGCAAGTTGATACCCTAAAAGATAATCCAGTTTCAAAATAAGCTTGACTATAAAATGACTTACATGACTCAGGAGGTTTGCTCTCCTGGTCTTGCTTACTTGGGCTGGTTGCATTCCTTGATCACCTCTGCTGATGAAAGTAAAGTTGACCAGGTGTCAAGTGATTGGGAAGTATAAAAAGGTTGAAACTGATAATCCACAAAATGAACAGTTAGTTCATCATCAGGTAATTAAGAATTTGTTATAAAACAATTTAGTACAGAGGAACTCTTTAAGTTGGGGGAAGTCCACTAAGACCGAATTTTGATTCGGTCTTGATTTTTTCCCCAGAATCACTCGTGCTATCCTTTCCTATCTTTTCTTTATCTCACCTTCTGCAACAGTAAGGCAGACGCTAACTGTTCAGCTTACCTTTTGTAAAGTTAACCTGAAACATCGAATCTGTTTTCAAAAACAAAAGTCCTGGGGCATCTAGGTAGCTCGGTTGGTTAAGCATCTGTCTTCTCAGGTCATGAGGATCCAGTCCCAAGTTGGGCTCCCTTCTCAGCGAGGAATCCGCTTCTTCCTCTCCCTCTGCCCCTCCCCCCAATTTGTGTGGGTGTGCGTTCTCTCTCTCTCTCTTTCTCTCTCAAATAAATCCTTTTTTTAAAGATTTTTTTGACTTGTCAGAGAGAGACACAGTGAGAGAGGGAACACAAGCAGGGGGAGTGGGAGAGGGAGAAGCAGGCTTCCCACTGAGCAGGGAGCCTGATGTGGGGCTCGATCCCAGGACCCTGGGATCATGACCTGAGCCGAAGGCAGACGCTTACTGACTGAGCCACTCAGGCCCACCTCAAATAAGTAAATCTTAAAAAATAACAACAAAAAAACCCACAAAAGTACTGAGTGCTAGAACACGCTTTTAAGATTTCATTATGATGTATTGTCAGGGTAAGGATAGTTCAAAAAGGCCCCTTGAGGAAGTAAATGAAGAGCTTGTTGCTCGTACACTGTACCTCTAACAAAACCATTCCTGAGGGGTGCCTGGGTGACATGGTTGGTTGAGCACCCAGCTCTTGGTTTTGGCACAGGTCCTGATCTGAGGGTTGTGGGATTGAGCCCTGAGTTGGGCTCCTAGCTCATCATGGAGTCTGCTTGAGATACTCTCCTTCTCCCTCTGCCCTCCCGCTCATCCGTGCTTGCCCTATCTCAAATAAATCAATAAATATTTAAAAAAAAAAGAAAGAAAGAAAAAAGAAAAGAAACCATTCCTGAAGACTTCTTTTGTTGTTCTATATTTGATATTGAATAAAAGTTAGTGTGAGAGATCAGATGCCTCTTTCAAAGGATTATAATGGACATGTATATATTCTTTGTCATTTATAAACTAATCCAGTGGCATAGACAGTAAGAATATTGTTTAGTGGCATTTTTTAAACTTTTTGGTCCTAAGAGCCTTTATACTGTTAAAAGTTATTGAGACCCTAAAGAGCTCTTGCTTATGTGAGTCTGTCGATATTTACAATATCTGCTGTTAAAACAGAAATTTTAAAAACATTTATCAATTCATTTTTTAAAAACCTATTACGTATTGACATAAATAGCATACTTTTAATGAAAAATTTCTAAACAAAAAAAAATAGAGTGAAAAGAGTATCATTGATTCATGTTTTTGCAAATCTCTTTAGTATTTGTTTTAACAGGGGCTCTTAGGTGTCTCAGTAGGTTAAGTCTTTGCCTTCAGCTCAGGTCATGGTCCCAGGGCCCTGGGATTGAGCCCTTTATCAGGCTCCCTGCTCAGCGCGGAGCCCGCTTCTCCCTCTGCCCCTGCCCTTGCTCTCTCTCTACCTTAAATAAATAAATAAAATCTTTTTAAAAATATTTGCTTGAATAGAAGAAAGATAGACTTTTATATTTGTATTTATATTCAAATGAATGTGATTTGTTATTTTAACTGGAGTACATAAAGTGTATGAAGAAAATATAGGTTGGACTTTGCAGACTCTCTGGAAGGATCTTGGGGCTTTCCCAGGATTCCATGCACAACCACACGTTGAAAAGCACTGCTTTTCAGGACTATGCACTGTATTGTCACTAAGTTGTCAGAATTCACTAAATTGTCACCTAGTTCACTAAATTGTTGAAACTTTTATGCCATTTAAATTCCAGAGGTACACTTCCCTGAATCTGATAGATGTTTGAAATGATGAATTGCACTATTTAGTCATGGTAATGTTGTTTTGGGGTGATGACTCAGGTCGTTATCTTTGCTTGTCTTTCTTTAGGTGACCTAGTGATTCTCGATGGTGCCCCCACGGCCAGCTGGCTGCAGGGCCGGAGCTGCTGGGGCGCCCGGGGCTTCTTCCCATCGACCTGTGTTCGGGAGCTCTGCCTGTCCTCGCAGAGCCAGCGGTGGCACTCACAGAGCGCCTTGCTTCAGATTCCTGACTACTCAATGGGACAAGCGCGGGCACTGATGGGGCTTTCAGCCCAGCTGGATGAGGAGCTGGACTTCAGAGAAGGGGATGTGATTACCATTATTGGAGTTCCTGAACCAGGCTGGTTTGAAGGGGAATTAGATGGTCGAAGAGGCATTTTTCCAGAAGGGTTTGTAGAACTTTTGGGGCCCCTGAGGACTGTGGATGAGTTGGTAAGTTCTGGAAATCACGACGACTGCATTATTAATGGTGAAAAAGAGACCCCAACAGGAGAAGAAGAGAGGGGGCCAGAAGAGGATGAGGACCAGCCGGGGACCTATGGAATCGCCCTCTACAGATTCCAAGCCCTGGAGCCGAATGAGTTGGATTTTGAGGTAGGTGATAAAATCCGAATTCTGGGAACACTTGAAGATGGGTGGCTAGAAGGATTGCTGAAGGGCAGAACAGGCATCTTTCCTTACCGATTTGTAAAGCTGTTTTCTAAAACAAGAGCAGAGGAGACCGTGGGTCTGCCACAGGAAAGCAGCCCTGCTGAGACTGCTGACACTTCTTCGGGTTGCTCAGAGAACTCCTTGGTGGTGGAGGGAAAAAGACCCGGATCTCCCGAGTACAGCACAGAGAAGTCCCACTGTGCTATTTCGGAAACATCTGCTTCTCCCCAGGAGCATCTGACTTCTGAGTATGAAGTAAACAAAAACTCCTGTCAGGATGAGGGCACCTCAGGGGAGCCCCCAAGAAGCCCAGGCCTGGGGCACGAACAGCCTCTTGCCAAAGACTCTTCTGCAGAGGATCCTTCAGAGATAGTCAATGGGGTTTCCTCCCAACCTCAGGTACCTTTTCCTCCCAGATGGCAGAAAAACCAGTGTTACTCTGCAGCAGGAGGGGGCCACCTCAGCTCAGAGCAACACTCTGACCCTCTTCCCTTCGAAGCGAGGACTAAAGATGACTTCAGCCTACCTCCCAGAGGAATGGCCTCCCCACCAAAAACCCTTCAGAAGCCAGTGCCCCCTCCTCACGGTGGCTCCTGTCTTCTAGCCCCTCCGGCAGTCAGACCCAGCCAGTTGAGCTCTCCGCTCCGGGGCCTGGTGAGATGTGCTAGAAAGCACCACGCGTCCAACGACAACACTTCCAGCTTTTGTTCTGCACCAGAGAGGTCGGGAGTGAAACCGGGTCTGCCGGACAAGGCGTTTGCAGCCGAAGAGATGACACTCTTACAGGGAGAAGGTGACACTGACCTGGATTCCAAGTTGACACAACAGCTGATAGAGTTTGAAAAGAGCTTGTCGGGGCCCGGCATAGAACCAGACAAAATTTTGCGTCACTTTTCAATCACGGACTTTAACTCTGAGAAGGACGTTGTCCGAGGTTCCTCAAAGCTGATCACCCAGCAGGAGCCGCCTGAGAGGAGGAAAGCCCGAAGGCCCCCGCCACCACGTCCCTGTACTCCAGCATCCGCTTCTCCTCACGTGCTTGTTGACCAGAACCTGAAGCCTGAACCACCCTTGACGATGCGACCCTCTCGCCCAGCTCCCCTGCCTCCCTTAGCACAGCAGAGAGGGGCTCCCACATCTCCCAGGCTCCTGCCCTGGACCAGACCCAGCTGTGAGACCCCAGAGAAGGAGAGCCCTGAGAGTGTGGACCAGACTTTGGACCAGACTTCCCAGTGTCCCTTAGTATTGGTGAGGGTTCAGGAAATGGAACAGGACTCAGATGTGGGTAGCAGGGCTCAAGAAGAGCTCAACTTAATGCTGGACGAGAAGCAGGATGAACCATTAAGGGAAGAAACCCTTGAAGATCTTGAGTTCTATGAGAGCAACATCGAAAGTCTGAATATGGAACTCCAGCAACTCAGAGGTAAGTGATGGGGAATTAATAGATATGCGTTTATTGACATCTACCAGTCCACGTAATGGCCTCCCCATGTTTTTAAGAGAGATGTTACCATCTTTGACAAAGAATGATTTGCTTTGCATTACCTCATTTTTTACTCTGTCGCCACAATTGGACTGCTCTGTCCCAGTATATCCTCTGACCACTGGAGCCTCCTGTCTTCACTTGTTGCTCAGATAGGCAGGCGGCTTAAACCTCATGGACATTTATACCACCTGTTGTGCTAAGGCCTCCATAGTGGTCCTGCAGATGGGAAGTCCCTGACTGTGGTGGCCTTCTCTAACCAGCGTCTGGTAAGGACTAAAGACTTGCAGGCTAAGATTCATGAAAAAAAACTATGCCTCTTATCTTTGTGCTTGAAGAACTAGGTTTCATTAAAGATTGTGTATATTTGAGGGAGGGAGAGAGAGAGTGAGCGAGAGAGCACAAGCCAGGGGGAGAGGCAGAGGGAGAAGCAGATTCCCTGTTGAGCAGGGAGCCAGATGCCGGACTCCATCCCAGGACTCTAAGATCATGACCTGAGCCGAGGGCAGATGCTTAATGACTGAGCCACCAAGGCTCCCCAAGGTCTAGGTTTCAATAGTAAACATAAGAGCTAGTAACTATTAACTTGTTCATAGTGAGGACGTGTTACCATTTCCTTGCACAAATAATCTTCCCACCCACCCTAAACGTACTGGGATGATTCACACGGCTGCTTGTTGGATGAGGCAGGTAAGATCTGTAGAGATGGAGTAGCTTACTGATGGAGCTGGGAGCTCCTGTTTTTAACTACTGCGGTTTACTGCTTCCCACCTTGCACATTCAGAAATTTGAATTCTGTCCCTCAATTTAGGGGTGACCAGCTTCAGGGGACTTCATTCGTCTTCACCAACTCCCATAAGATATAATTTCTAGAGGAAAAAGGCAGAAAGTAAGGTGACCATAGCAGACTAGGACCAAGGACACATGGCCGTCACTGGGCAGGTGTGCCAGAGAGTTCCGAGCCCACGTGCGGTCAGGAGAGGAAATAGCCCCAGTGGTCTGTGGCTGCAGGGCCTGCAGGGTGCTGAGGGGAGAGAAGCCCAGGAGAATGGCGGGCCAGCTCCGCTCGCTTCCCTCCCCCCTGCTTCAGGCCGCTGACCATGACTGGAAACAGAAATCCCAGCGAGGAAGAGTATTCTGGCAAGGCCAGAGATGGAGTCATTTTCTGAAAGCCTGAAAGCAGACGGGGTGAAAGAGAGGAAACTATCTCTGCAGTGAGCTCGGGAGAGGACCGCAGAGCAAGTGGGCGCGGGTGCAGGGACTGCAGACTGGGCGGCGGCGCGGCAGGAGGGGCTCCTGGAGCAAATCGGTGTGATGAATGAGGGGAGCCAGACCCCTGAGCCCCCACCCCCGTCACTGTGCTGAACGGGGGCGGCGGCCGCAGTTACCCTCCAAGTGAAGCATGAGGATGAGCACCAAGGCCCGTCCTCAGAGAGGGGATCCTGCAGGGGCGCCTGGCTGCCTCAGTCTGGGGAGTCTTGGGGTCGTGAGCTTGAGCCCCACGTTGAGGGCAGAGTTTACTAGAAAGAGAAGAGAAGAGAAGAGAAGAGAAGAGAAGAGAAGAGAAGAGAA